>NW_027211615.1:30490000-30562500 GCF_022749685.1 Semicossyphus pulcher | reverse complement strand
CAGGCTGTTCACATGTCACACAGGCTGTTCACATGTCACAGGCTGTTCACATGTCACACAGGCTGTTCACATATCACACAGGCTGTTCACATGTCACACAGGCTGTTCACATGTCACAGGCTGTTCACATGTCACACAGGCTGTTCACATATCACACAGGCTGTTCACATGTCACACAGTCTGTTCACATGTCACAGTCTGTTCACATGTCACACAGACTGTTCACATGACACAGTCTGTTCACATGACACAGGCTGTTCACATGTCACACAGACTGTTCATATGACACAGGCTGTTCACATGTGACACAGGCTGTTCACATGTCACACAGGCTGTTCATATGACACAGGCTGTTCACATGTCACAGGCTGTTCACATGTCACAAAGGCTGTTCACATATCACACAGGCTGTTCACATGTCACACAGTCTGTTCACATGTCACAGTCTGTTCACATGTCACACAGACTGTTCACATGACACAGTCTGTTCACATGACACAGGCTGTTCACATGTCACACAGGCTGTTCATATGACACAGGCTGTTCACATGTGACACAGGCTGTTCACATGTCACACAGGCTGTTCATATGACACAGGCTGTTCACATGTGACACAGTCTGTTCACATGTCACACAGGCTGTTCATATGACACAGGCTGTTCACATGTGACACAGTCTGTTCACATGTCACAGTCTGTTCACATGTCACACAGACTGTTCACATGACACAGTCTGTTCACATGTCACAGACTGTTCACATGTGACACAGTCTGTTCACATGTCACACAGGCTGTTCATATGACACAGGCTGTTCACATGTCACAGTCTGTTCACATGTCACAGTCTGTTCACATGTCACACAGACTGTTCACATGACACAGTCTGTTCACATGTCACAGACTGTTCACATGTGACACAGTCTGTTCACATGTCACACAGGCTGTTCACATGTCACACAGGCTGTTCACATGTCACAGGCTGTCCACACAGAAACACTCTCTGCTTCACTGAGCTTCAGACAAATCTGCTCCAAACGGGACCCCTCACAGTCAGAGGGGTTTGTTTCCTGTCTCGACACGATGTTTAAATAAAGTTGTGACACGTTGATTTTAATGACTTAATAACCCAGTGACACGGTTCGGTTATTAAACGTGTTAATCATTAAAAGTAACAACAGTCTGTAAACCTACTCACTCGTTTCTGACTCTACAACCTTCTCACTGCACACACACACACACACACACACACACACACACACACACACAAACATAAGTGTGTGTGTGAGTGTGCAGCTCACAGCGTAAACAAACAACAAATTTCCCATGATTCATCTGTGCAGCTGCGTGTTTAATAATCAGATTTAATGTGGCTGCAAACAGAGAGAAACAACTTACCTGAGAGACGGACAGACGACTACTGACACACTGCTGCACCAGTATGAGTGTGTGTGTGTGTGTGTGTGTGTGTGTGTGTGTGTGTGTGTGTGTGTGTAATGTTTGCTCAGTCATTCCTGTGGGCGTCTCTGGGAGTATTCCTGTGAGGGTATGGAAGCTCATTAAGGACAAACCTGCGGGTGAAGAGTTCCTTCAGAGTCAGCAGCTCTCTGATGATCTGTGTTTTCATCCTTTTATTTTTTATTCCCCTGAATTAATAAATTAAATATGAACTCTGTGTCGTCTCATCCTGCCGACCGTGAGATATAAAACTCATCTGCTACTTTTAATCTTTATAAAAGTCTAATGTAGATTTGTTGTAGTGTTCCTTATTTAAACTCTTTTAACATCACGCAGCAGAAAAGTCGCCTCGGCAGGAAACGTGAGTTTGTTACATCACAGCTTTCCGACACTCATGGGCCTCCATACATGTCTGTGTGTGTTTGTGTGAGTGCGGCTCTTTCCGAGGCATTCCCGCCCTGAACTGAATAGAACCAGACTGATATAGAGGAGGAGGTCAAAGGTCAAACTGGAGTGAGCTGGAGGAGGAGGGAAGTCCCACACGGCTCTCAGCCAATCAGATTCCAGAGTGTCGGGGAGGAAAGAAGAAACAGCTCTTTGACAGGAAGAAGGAGGAGGAGGACACACACACACACACACACACACACACACACACACACACACACACACACAGACACACTCGTTGCACATGCGTCTAATTAACAACCTGAGTTGTGTTTAAGAATATGTCTGTGTCAGTTATATTTCACATTTAGGAAGAAAACAAACACAAAGTTCATCATTTCTTTGTTACAAACCAAAGTCTAATCTCAGCAGCTTTCACCAAGCAGCTCGTCTCACCTGTCCTCACCTGGCCTTTGTCCTCTTGAAGCTCAGATGTGTAGAATTCAGAAGACGGTGGAAATTCCCGACGAGAAGTGAATGCAGCGCAGCGGTTAGAAGTTTGTTGCTTTCAGAGTTTGGATTCAGTTTGAAGAGTTTTTGAACGTACCTCAGGTGGTCTGAGTCGGGGGTTCAATCCCACGTCTCCACGCAGCGTTGATGGACCGGAGATCAGACCGGACATACGTAAACGATTAAGTCACGTGATACGGAGAAGACGGCTCTGAGTATGATGCCAACAGCATCCTAACAGTCAGGTTAGTAGGCAGTATGCAGTACATACTGTTTGAGTATGTAGTAGGCAGTACGTTAGTATGCGGTTTCGGACACAGCACATCAGTCTGCACAGGAAGCTGTGGACGGATGGACTTCCTGTCTGCTCTTGATAATCCTCTTCAGCTGCTCGTCTCTGCAGGTACAGCTCATAGTGGACCAGGTGGAGCAGTGGGTAGAGCTCCTGGTTTACATGCAGGAGGTCATGGTTCAAGTCCAGGTTTGGGAGAAGATGGTGGAGTTGTTTTTATTCTTATTATGTTATTTACTCTCTGCAGCACAGCAGCAGGTCCATGAACGTGACGCTCAAACTCTCAGAGAGCCTGCAGATGTTCTCCTTCATCAAACCTGAAGCTTGATGATCTTTGTACTTGCTGGTCACGGCCTCATACAGCTGCAGAGTCTCTTGTCTGCTCTGTTTAAGCTCTCACACGCTCTCCTCATCCAGCCCCGCCTCCTGAACTGCAGCAGCCTCACCTGGCCCCGCCCACTCACTCACTCACCTGCTTCCCATTTCCTCCTTCATCTGTCTGTCTTTGAGTTCGCTGGAGCAGTCAGAGACTGCATACTGTATACTGTATACTGCATACTGTATACTGCATACTGCATACTGCATACTGTATACTGCATACTGCATACTGCATACTGTATACTGCATACTGTATACTGCATACTGCATACTGCATACTGTATACTGCATACTGTATACTGCATACTGCATACTGTATACTGTATACTACATACTGCATACTACATACTGTATACTGCATACTGTATACTACATACTGCATACTGCATACTGTATACTGCATACTGTATACTGCATACTGCATACTGTATACTGTATACTACATACTGCATACTACATACTGTATACTGTATACTGTATACTGTATACTGCATACTGTATACTGCATACTGCATACTGCATACTGTATACTGCATACTGCATACTGCATACTGTATACTGCATACTGTATACTGCATACTGCATACTGTATACTGTATACTACATACTGCATACTACATACTGTATACTGCATACTGTATACTACATACTGCATACTACATACTGCATACTGCATACTACATACTGTATACTGTATACTGCATACTACATACTGCATACTGCATACTACATACTGTATACTGTATACTGCATACTGTATACTGTATACTACATACTGCATACTACATACTGTATACTGTATACTGTATACTACATACTGCATACTACATACTGTATACTGCATACTGTATAATGTATACTACATACTGTATACTGTATACTGCATACTGTATACTGTATACTACATACTGCATACTACATACTGCATACTACATACTGCATACTGCATACTGCAAACTGTATACTGCATACTGTATACTACACACTGTATACTGCATACTGCATACTGTATACTGCATACTGTATACTGCATACTGCATACTGTATACTGTATACTACACACTGCATACTGTATACTGTATACTGTAAACTACATACTGTATACTGTATACTACATACTGTATACTACATACTGTATACTGCATACTGTATACTGTAAACTACATACTGTATACTGTATACTACATACTGTATACTGCATACTGCATACTATATACTACACACTGTATACTGCATACTGTATACTACATACTGCATACTGCATACTGTATACTACATACTGTATACTGTATACTACATACTGTATACTGCATACTACATACTGCTTACTGCATACTGTATACTGTATAATGTATACTGTATACTGTATACTGCATACTGTATACTGTATACTACATACTGCATACTACATACTGTATACTACATACTGTATACTGTATACTGCATACTGTATACTGTATACTACATACTGCATACTACATACTGTATACTGCATACTGTATACTGTATACTACATACTGTATACTGTATACTGCATACTACATACTGCATACTGCATACTGCAAACTGTATACTGCATACTGTATACTACACACTGTATACTGCATACTGCATACTGTATACTGCATACTGTATACTGCATACTGCATACTGTATACTGTATACTACACACTGCATACTGTATACTGTATACTGTAAACTACATACTGTATACTGTATACTACATACTGTATACTACATACTGTATACTGCATACTGTATACTGTATACTGCATACTGCATACTGTATACTACACACTGTATACTGCATACTGTATACTGTAAACTACATACTGTATACTGTATACTACATACTGCATACTGTATACTGTAAACTACATACTGTATACTGTATACTACATACTGTATACTGCATACTGTATACTGCATACTGCATACTGCATACTGTATACTACATACTGTATACTGTATACTACATACTGTATACTGCATACTACATACTGCTTACTGCATACTGTATACTGTATAATGTATACTACATACTGTATACTGCATACTACATACTGTATACTGCATACTACATACTGTATACTGCATACTGTATACTGTATACTGCATACTGTATACTGCATACTGCATACTGCATACTGCATACTGTATACTACATACTGTATACTACACACTGTATACTGTATACTGCATACTGTATACTGCATACTGTATAATGTATACTACATACTGTATACTGCATACTGCATACTGTATACTACATACTGTATACTACACACTGTATACTGTATACTGCATACTGTATAATGTATACTACATACTGTATACTACACACTGTATACTGCATACTGTATAATGTATACTACATACTGTATACTGCATACTGTATACTACATACTGTATACTGTATACTACATACTATATCCTGTATACTACATATTGTATACTGCATACTGTATCCTGTATCCTGTATACTACATACTGTATTCTGCATACTACACACTGTATACTACATACTATATCCTGTATACTACATACTGTATACTGCATACTGTATCCTGTATCCTGTATACTACATACTGTATACTGCGTGTGGCGGTAGACTGTATACGGAGCTGTTCACATGTATTTTCCCGTATGCCACACCACCCGTCAGTTTCCGGTTTTGGAAAGTGGAAGTAAACAACAGCCAGCCAACAGCTTCTTTAGCTATAGCGCCCCCTTCTGCTCTTCTGCTGCTGTCTGCCATTTCGACTGCCGTTGTGACGTTTTTGCGCTTTGCATTGTGGGATACAATAAGCGAGGCAGACTGGTCTGATGCATCCTGGAGATTTTTTCCAAATCAGCACGACATCCGGGTGTTTTTAGCATCCTGCACATTTAGCTTTTGTTCAAGGTTAAAGGTAACTTTATTATCCCTGAGGGGCAATTTACTGTACAGCCAGCAGTGACCACACAATACTTTGCATACTGCATGCTACATTTAGGCCACATCAGGACGTACTGCTAGTATAGTATGGTATTTGGAACACAGCCAGATGTTCATCATGAAGCTTGTTATCAACAGTCTCTGTTAACAGCTTTCAGCTTCAGTCAGGCTGTTCATGAACAGACGTAAGGAATATAAAAAAGTTATTACAGTAAAAACAAAACTGCAAACTGCTGCACATAAGGAAAAAGGAACGCTGCAGAAGGTTTTAGTATTTTCATAAATGAATACATTTGCCACTCGACTGTTTTACGTCTTGGTTTATACTCAGGTCTGCAGGAAGAGACAGTTTGACAGTGTCTCTCTGTCTGGTGTTTCTTCACTGTGACGACACTTTGAAATCTTTGTGCTCAGATTGAAGCTCAGGTGGATCCGCTGTCGTCACAGAGACAGTCTGACCTCTGCTGGTCAAAAGAGGTTGTTCTGTCATCCAGGTCGTGGTTTGATTAAGCTCAGAACTGATGAGGAAACAGTTCATTGAAGTGTTCAGGTAATTGTTTCCTGTTGTTGTCAGAATCCACATCAGGATCTGATCTGAAACACGGTGTAGAAACACTCAGTCATGTGACTCTGTGTCTGTTAAAGGACTCACTTAAAGAACAGGAGACTTTTTCATGTTGTCTCTCAGGGGACTCACACCTTCAATTTTCTCTGCTGTTTAACATCTGTCATTTAAAGCAGTACAAATGCTTACTTTCATATCTCCCTCTCACCATCAGCTCACAGAGCTCCTAAATCAAGTGACGTGATTGGTCAGTAGGTGGTCTGTAGCTCAGGTTAAAGTCGAGCTGAAACTGCATTTCGAGAGTATCTAGCTTCCGTAAAGTGACGTATTTCTGAGTGAAACAGGACGTGCAGGCGGGACATATCATTAGAGGGATTTGATTTGATCGTTGAGAAGTGGGCAGACAGACGTAGACAGACGTTCTCCACAGCGCAGTAGCTAGCTAACTGACCGAGCGTTCTTTGTGCTCTGCGGCTAAATGTTGCAGATTGATTGGTTGAAATTGTTTGGTGAAATTTTGTTTTACAGAAAAAATAATTTGATTTTGATATAATAATATGAAGAAATTGATTTTCTGTATTTTTTTGGTCTATATTGTCAAACAGATGCACAATATTACTGAACAATACGCTGAACACATCACCTGCTCCAGAGCAGGTGTTCAGCATAAATTATCATGGTGATCTACCCAGGTAAGAAGTGAACCACCTTCGTAGTACTGAAAACTCGGAGTTAACCCTGAAGTTACCTCGATAACCGCAAATCCTGCTTCGTAGTGTACCCCCTCGGTCATTATCATCATAATCATTATTATTATTATAATTATTATTATTATTGTTTTCGCCAGGAGGAAGAAGAAGAAGAAGAAGAGCAAGAAGAATGTCAGGAGCCAGAGCGAGCAGCAGCTGAACTGCCTCTGCTCCTTTGAATAATAATCAAAAACCAGGTGAAGTGCCCCTTTAATGACTCAGTGTGTTTCTTTATGAGCTCTACAAACAGATCCTTGTTTAGCATCATTGTTCTTCTTTTTATTTTTCTCTGCTCAAATTGTTCCTGGAGAAAAAGATGTGTAAGATATAAGAATAGTGATAGGTGGGTTGCAAACTACAGAACATGTAATGGCCCTCATTGACCTGAGGGTGGTGCTGTTACACTCTGTTAATGTTTTTAAACTATCTGAAAAACAGTTTAGTCAAAAATATAATCATAAATATTTCATTTTAATCTCTCAGTAGTCTGCGTCAAAATGTCTACTTAAACTTTAATAAAATTAAACTTAAACTATTAATATTAAACTTTATTTATATTAAACTTAGTTAATATGAAACTTTATTTATAGTAAACTTTGTAAATAATAAACTTTATTTAAATGAAACTTTGTTAATATGAAACTTTGTTTATATGAAACTTTATTAATTTGAAACTTTATTTATATGAAAGTTTATTTATATGAAACTTTACTAATATGAAACTTAGTTAATATGAAATTTTGTTTATATTAAATTTATTAATTTGAAACTTTATTTATATGAAACTTTATTTATATGAAACTTTATTTATCTTAAACTTTATTAATATGAAATTTTGATTAAATGAAAGTTTATTTATATGAAACTTTATTCATATTTTTTTTAAGTGCTCACAGGAGCGTCAGCATCATGTGATGACCACCATGAATTATTCAAAGAAATCCAATTTTACGTTGTGTAAATTAAATCTAGTTAAAAAATACTAGAAACAAACATCCAAATGTTCAAAGTGTGTTTGAACCCTGATCAATGCTGCCAGATACACACACACACACACACACAGACACACAGATGCGCACACACACACACACACACACACACACACACACACACACACACACACACACACTGCAGAATGAGGTCCGTCTTCTTCTTCATTCCTGTCGTTCCTGAGTTTCTCTCTGTTCAACCTGTTTCCTCTGGTTCTATTTTTATCGTCCTCTGACCTCATGAGTCCTCATGTGTGTAATCAGTGAAAACACTCTGATGTATAACTTAAGAATAAAGAATCACACTGTTAAAAACTTTATATGAAACTTTGTTAATATTAAACTTTGCTAATATTAAACTTTATTTATATGAAACTTTTTAATATTGAACTTTGTTAATATTAAACTTTATTTATATTAAACTTTTTAATATTAAACTTTGTTAATATTAAAATGTATTTATATTGAACTTTGCTAATATTAAACTTTATTTATATTAAACTTTATTTATATGAAACTTTTTAATATTAAACTTTGTTAATATTAAACTTTGTTAATATTAAACTTTATTTATATTAAACTTTTTAATATTAAACTTTGTTAATATTAAAATGTATTTATATTAAACTTTGCTAATATTAAACTTTATTTATATTAAACTTTATTTATATGAAACTTTTTAATATTAAACTTTGTTAATATTAAACTTTGTTAATATTAAAATGTATTTATATTAAACTTTGCTAATATTAAACTTTATTTATATTAAACTTTTTAATATTAAACTTTGTTAATATTAAACTTTATTTATATTAAACTTTGTTAATATTAAACTTTATTTATATTCAACTTTGTTAATATTAAACTTTATTTATATTCAACTTTATTTATATTAAACTTTGTTAATATTAAACTTTATTTATATTAAACTTTATTTATATTAAACTTTGTTAATATTAAACTTTATTTATATGAAACTTTGTTAATATTAAACTTTATTCATATGAAACTTTGTTAATATTAAACTTTATTTATATTAAACTTTGTTAATATTAAACTTTATTCATATTAAACTTTGTTAATATTAAACTTTATTTATATTAAACTTTGTTAATATTAAACTTTATTTATATTAAACTTTTTAATATTAAACTTTGTTAATATTAAACTTTGTTAATATTAAACTTTATTTATATGAAACTTTGTTAATATGAAACTTTATTTATATTAAACTTTGTTAATATTAAACTTTATTCATATTAAACTTTATTTATATGAAACTTTGTTAATATTAAACTTTGTTAATATTAAACTTTATTTATATGAAACTTTGTTAATATTAAACTTTGTTAATATTAAACTTTATTTATATTAAACTTTATTTATATTAAACTTTGTTAATATTAAACTTTATTTATATGAAACTTTGTTAATATTAAACTTTATTTATATTAAACTTTATTTATATTAAACTTTGTTAATATTAAACTTTGTTAATATTAAACTTTATTTATATTAAACTTTGTTAATATCAAACTTTATTCATATTAAACTTTGTTAATATTAAACTTTATTTATATTAAACTTTGTTAATATTAAACTTTGTTAATATCAAACTTTATTAATATTAAACTTTGTTAATATTAAACTTTATTTATATTAAACTTTGTTAATATTAAACTTTATTTATATTCAACTTTATTTATATTAAACTTCATTAATATGAAACTTTATTCATATTAAACTTTATTTATATTAAACTTTGTTAATATTAAACTTTATTTATATTAAACTTTGTTAATATTAAACTTTATTCATATTAAACTTTATTTATATTAAACTTTGTTAATATTAAACTTTATTTATATTAAACTTTGTTAATATTAAACTTTGTTAATATCAAACTTTATTTATATTAAACTTTGTTAATATTAAACTTTATTCATATTAAACTTTATTTATATTAAACTTTGTTAATATTAAACTTTATTTATATTAAACTTTGTTAATATTAAACTTTGTTAATATTAAACTTTATTCATATTAAACTTTGTTAATATTAAACTTTATTTATATTAAACTTTGTTAATATTAAACTTTATTCATATTAAACTTTATTTATATTAAACTTTGTTAATATTAAACTTTATTTATATTAAACTTTATTTATATTAAACTTTGTTAATATTAAACTTTATTTATATTAAACTTTGTTAATATTAAACTTTATTCATATTAAACTTTGTTAATATTAAACTTTATTTATATTAAACTTTGTTAATATTAAACTTTATTTATATTAAACTTCATTAATATGAAACTTTATTCATATTAAACTTTATTTATATTAAACTTTGTTAATATTAAACTTTATTTATATGAAACTTTGTTAATATTAAACTTTATTTATATTAAACTTTGTTAATATTAAACTTTATTTATATTAAACTTTGTTAATATTAAACTTTATTTATATTAAACTTTATTTATATGAAACTTTGTTAATATTAAACTTTGTTAATATTAAACTTTATTTATATTAAACTTTATTTATATGAAACTTTGTTAATATTAAACTTTATTCATATTAAACTTTGTTAATATTAAACTTTATTTATATTAAACTTTGTTAATATTAAACTTTATTTATATTAAACTTTATTTATATGAAACTTTGTTAATATTAAACTTTATTCATATTAAACTTTGTTAATATTAAACTTTATTTATATTAAACTTTGTTAATATTAAACTTTATTTATATTAAACTTTATTTATATTAAACTTTGTTAATATTAAACTTTATTTAGCGTTGAGTGAACGCTGGCACGACCGGTAGTTTTTAGAGTGTTTTTACGGCTTTTTAGCCTCAATCGTGGCCCAAGTGGACTGTGCGTGTGAGTTGTTTCATCCACCTTTGTTGTTTTTTGCAACTGCTGCTCCTGTGTTGTTATGCACTCGCTAGCCAGCACTAGCCAGCACTAGGCTACTAGCTGGATGCTTGCACCTGGCTCCACCGATCCACCTGCCTCCTACCGACCCGATGTGGGCTGCTCGGCTTTATTTCTGGACTGCACTTTCCTGGTCAGCCTTTCGTTTTGCCCTCATCCGATGGCTGAACGACTCCGGTATACAGCCGCCGAGCTCCGCTGGATCCGCCGTCATCGACCCGTGCCTCCACCGCCGCCAGCTCTGCATCTTCACCCGGACATCGCTCTCTGGCGCCGGAGATACATCCATCGTGGGTCCCACAGGAACTTTCACCGAGATATCTCCTCCACAGAAATAAAATCCTTCTGGTCCATCACTCATCGTCCCCCCAGAAACTCCGGCAGGGCTGCTGATAGCCGTGCATTAGCCTGCCTGGCTAGGTCGGCTAATGCTACTGTCAAGCATGACAACACAACTGTTCGCTTCAGTCTGCTCAACATCCGCTCTCTTACGAGCAAGGGTCATCTCATCCAGGATTTCCTCACAGACCGTAAGCTTGATTTTCTCTGTTTGACTGAAACTTGGCAGCAGCCAAACGACTTTTCTCAGCTAAACGAGTCCACTCCTCACGGCTTTGTTTACATCTGCCATCCCCGTGGCAACGGTCGCGGCGGAGGTCTCGCGGTAATTTATCGCGAGAAGTGGAAAGTTTTGCCTGTGCCAGTCCCTGCTTTCAGTTCGCTTGAATGCACTGTGTTTAAGCTGCCCGGACCCACTCCCACTATTGTCGCCACTCTCTACCGACCCCCCAAGCCCCACCCTGAGTTTTTAACTGACTTTGCCACTCTTCTCACTCAACTCTCCACTCTTTCATCTAACATAATACTGCTGGGAGATTTCAACATTCACATCGACAACAATAATCTGCCCCTCACCAGAGATTTTTTATCCTGCCTTGACAGTTTTGGATTACATCAATACATCGATTTCCCAACCCACTCCAAAGGTCATACTCTGGACTTAATCCGTTGCTCTGGTCTCACCCCCCTCAACTGCACCTCCGACGAACTCCATATAGCAGACCACTTCCTCCTCACATTCAACGCTGCACTCTGCCTATCTGCAATCAAATCTCCACGTCTCATCTCATTCAGGAATCTGAAGGACATCAACATTGACACTCTCTGCTCCAAAATCGACAATATCTCAATCCCGGGCCATCTCTCCAACCCTGATGATCTCACAGCACTTTACAACAATGGTCTACACAGCATCCTCAACTCCCTTGCCCCTCTGAAAACCCGGTCAGTCTCCTTCTCATCCACTGCCCCCTGGTACACCCCTGAACTCCGGTCACTGAAAGCACAAGGTCGCCAACTTGAACGGCTCCACAAAAAAACTGGTCTCACCGTCCACAAGGACATTTACAAGGCTCACATTCTTCTCTATAAGGACTCCATTGCTCACCGTAAATCTGATTATTACTCCGGTCTCATCCTCTCCAATGAAGGAAACACCAAATCACTATTCTCACTGCTCAGCAGAATCATTCAGCCTCCCCACTCCTTACCCCCCCACTTCTACTCAACTGGCACCTGTAATTCCCTGATGTTATTTTTCAATGACAAAATCAACAACATTCACCAGCACCTCTGTTCCCACCTACCTTCTCCTGCACCTGAACCCCTCCTGTGCAGTCAGTCTCTTTCCTGTTTTCAACTCCCCGATGCCTCTGAAATCTCCGACCTCATCCTCAAATCCAAGCCTTCCAACTGCCAACTGGACCCCCTCCCCTCGACCCTGGTCAAATCCTGCCTCTCCTCTCTGCTTCCACTTATTTCTACCATCATCCACTCTTCATTATCCTCCGGCTCCGTCCCCTCACTTTTCAAAACTGCAGCTGTCACTCCAATTCTGAAAAAACCTGGCTCGGATCCCAACGACTACAATAACCTCCGCCCTATCTCCAACTTACCCTTCATCTCAAAAATCCTTGAAAAAATAGTCTCTTTTCAACTTCACGCCCATCTCACCCATAACAGCCTCTACGAGCCTTTTCAATCTGGTTTCCGTCCCCATCACAGCACCGAAACCGCCCTCATCAAAATCACCAACGATCTCCTCACTGCAGCTGACACCGGTTCACTCTCCATCCTCATCCTCCTTGACCTGAGTGCGGCCTTCGACACTATCTTCCACCCCATCCTCCTCAGTAGACTCTCCTCCATTGGCATCACTCACACCCCCCTTCACTGGTTCCGCTCCTACCTCACAGGCCGCACCCAGTTCATTCAGCTCAAGTCCTTCACATCCGTCCCCTCCCCAGTCACTACAGGTGTGCCCCAGGGCTCTGTCCTGGGGCCCCTCCTCTTCATCACTTACCTCCTCCCCCTTGGCCATATCCTCCGCAAATTTAACATCCATTTCCACTGCTTCGCGGATGACACCCAGCTCTACCTCTCCTGCAAACCGAATTCCACACTCCCACCCCCCTCCCTCTCCTCCTGCCTTTCTGAAATAAAATCCTGGTTCACCTCAAACTTTCTAAAATTAAACAGCAATAAAACCGAAATCCTTCTCATCGGCACCAAATCCACCTTATCTAAAGTTGATAGTTTCTCACTCTCCATAGACGGCACCTCTGTTTCCCCCTCCCCTCAGGTTAAGAGTCTGGGTGTCATCCTCGACAGTACTCTATCTTTCCAATCACACATCAATAACGTCACCCGGTCCGCTTACTTTCACTTATGTAATATCAACCGTCTCCGCCCCTCCCTCACTCCCCACACCTCTGCTATTCTTGTCCACAGCCTCGTCACCTCCCGCCTTGACTACTGCAACTCCCTTCTCTTCGGCCTCCCCCAGAAAGCCCTCCATAAACTTCAGCTTGTCCAGAACTCTGCCACCCGGATCATCACCAGAACACCTTCTTCCCACCACATCACCCCCATCCTACAGCAACTCCACTGGCTCCCAATCAATCAACGGATCACCTACAAAATCCTTCTGTATACTTTCAAATCTATTCACAACCTCGCCCCTCCTTACCTCTCCGACCTCCTGCACATTGCCACTCCATCCCGCACCCTCCGGTCTTCCTCCTCCATCCACCTCACCGTACCCCCTGCCCGCCTCAGCACCATGGGGGCCAGAGCTTTCAGCCGCTCTGCTCCCCAGCTCTGGAATTCCCTCCCACCCGACCTCCGAAACTGCACCACCCTCCCCATCTTTAAATCAAATCTCAAAACCCATCTGTTCCGCCTCACCTACTCTCCCCAACTCTAAGCACTGTCCCTCACCCACTCCTAATGTATTTTATCTGGTCTGTTTTACCCTTGTTGGTGTTTTTTGTACAGCGACCTTGAGTGTCCTGAAAGGCGCTTATAAATAAAATGTATTATTATTATTATTATTATTATATTAAACTTTGTTAATATTAAACTTTATTCATATTAAACTTTGTTAATATTAAACTTTATTTATATTAAACTTCATTAATATGAAACTTTATTCATATTAAACTTTGTTAATATTAAACTCTAAACTTTAAAATTTATGACCTCATAAGACCTCATGTGTGTAATAAGTGAGAACACTCTGATGTATAACTTAAGAACAAAGAATCACACTGTTAAAAAATAAATGAATGTGAACGTAACAGGAAGCAGCAGTGAACACTGAGGAGTTTAAAGTTACTGCAGCGGACTGTAAAGAACGTACTAAAACATCAGTCTGTTAAATATTCACAGTGAAACATGGGCAGGTGTGACTCACATAATGATAATGACCAGGTGCGATCAGGTTTGTCATCAGACTGAAGAATGCAGCTGAACCTGTCACTTCCTGTTCACCTGAAACACACCTGAGCGCACCTGAAAACCTGGAAACTCACAGTCGGCTCAGGCTCAGTTATCATAATCATCAGTGGTTCTCAACCCGTGGTCCACAGACCGCTTCAGGACCACAGGAAACCATGTGACTGCACATAAAAGAGACGACTGAAATATTAAGATGAGCATCAGGTCTTTGATTTGACCGCAGACAGAAGTGAAAACAGATTTTTGTATGATTTATTTCCTTCTTATTTTACGTTCTCCTTGTGCCTGTCTGCGGTGTTATGTACTTGTGACAGATTGTCCTCACTCGTTCATCAAGTTTCGATTCATTCAGTCTCATTGTGCCAGACAAACAAAAACATGGCCGACAGTTTGGGGACAGGGACATGGCTGTTAGTCATCTAGCCTTGTTGTTAAACACAGTGTCACATTATATTCACTGTACGTGAACTGTACACAATGTTATTGACTTTGAATCCTGCTAGCATAGCATTAGCTTTCTGGCTAATAGCCGAGCTGAAGCGTTCTATGAGTTGAGCGGACTAGAAATATCTCCTGTTACTGGGTCATAGTCAGTAGTGTAACATAAGTGTGATGGGCCCCCTCCCTAACCCTAAACACAAGCCCATGCTCACACCGACACACACAACCTACCTATCTACGCTGATCGGACAGTCTGCCTCAAACCACCACAGCTTGACTCTAAGTGCTTTGGACACACAGAAGCACACAAGCTTTATACTGTATATGTGTACATATTATGGATGACAGCCCGAAACAACTACATGCAGACTTCAGTCCACTGAGTCGTTCCTGCCCCGTGCTGCTTCTTAAATATGATTTTATCACTGAATGACTGCGCTCTGTGGTTGAGACAGTTACAGGTATGGTAAGGTATAGCAGAAGTGCATGATCTAACTGAGTGGTGAAGTTAATATCCTAACACCATACTCCTGCACCACGGTCGGCTACCTTTCACCCCACGTGATTGATAAAGTGGCAGCAGTGGGCGTTCGTCATGGGCCCCCCTAAGTGTGTGGGCCCCGGTGCATTGCGTGGGTCACACTGCCTACTCTTACGCTACTGATCATAGCTAAGCTAATTGCGTCAGAACATTATCGGATGGGAATGATTGTTTCAGGTATTAGTCAGTAAATCTGAGCTCCAGCTGGTCTTTTCTTTGTTAGCATGTGGCCATGGTGTCAGATACTATCAGAGGAGGTGTCTGTTATCAGGAGTTTGACTTTGATTAAATTAATTATTAAGAAAACGTTCAACCTTTTTAACAAGTCTGAATGTTTCTGATGAGGATTATTGAAAACATTTGATCCTCTATAGAAACACTCCTCATCACCTCTGAAACTCTGAGAGTACTAGTGAACAAACAGGTGGAGCAGGTGAGGCGAGACTGAGCACACGTGAACACAGCTCAGGTGTGTCATCAGCTGGCCCGACAGGTAACACACACACACACACACACACACACACACACACACACGGAGGAGCGGGTGGACCGGTCTGACCTCCCTCTCAGCAGGTTCAGGGTATAAATGTGGAGGACGTGATCATCGGTCACAGCACGGCCGACTCTGCTCACCCTCTTTGGTCCAGTGGTTCTCGACAGTTCAACAGCTCTGAGCCCACGTTTGTGAAATGTTTAGGACCACTGGGTCAGAGCGAGGGAACATCTGCACAACGTCCGGAGGCTTCGCATCAGTCAGACGGACTCTGAGGATTCAGGTGGGCCGACCAGGTTCTGATGTTCAGGTGGATCAGAGATCTGCCTCGTCTGTTTGTTCTCTCCTTCGTGCTGCTGTTTCAATTTGTGTTTTCTGTGTCGTCTGTCTGTAGTTTGTTCTCTCAAAGAACCAAGAAGAGCCACAGACCTCTTTTTGTCTTGTATCCTCTCCTTCAGCATATTCAACACAAGGTGTCTGTAAACTGCACAGGTAGTAGATGAATTGTTTTGTGCTTTTTATCGTAAAGCTTTAAGGTCTCTATGATGTATCTTTAACACTTTATCTATGTGATGAATATTATCAGTGTGTGTGCTGTTTTTATTGTTTACCATCATATTATAACAAACATGCAAACGTCTACTGAGAGACACAAACATGTCATGTGATCACTTCAAAGGGATGTCCTGCCCGTCTCTGATAAATGTGTTAATAATCAAAGTTTTCCTCGTCACTTTTTTTTGTTCCTACAGATTTAAACAAATAAAACCTCTAACGCTGAAACTTTCTTCATGTTTTCTGTTAAATATTCTACATTTATGACACAGTTTGGACTTTCACAGAACAATTTAAAATATATGGTAACTTTGTAACTTTGATAAAAATGTTAATGAAGTTAAAACAACAGAGGATCTTAAAGAAGTTTGAAGAGAGCTTTAAACAGATTGATCATTAAATCCATTTAAAGCCTTTTTAGCAGTCAGTCAACTCTAACTGTTGTAGTTACACAGGTAAAGCTGCTCACATCGAGCCTTTAAATAACAAGGCAGAGAGACAGATGACAGCAATGATACACACACATTTATAAAGTGCCATCATTAGTGTTAGCTCCGGTAGCTATCATGTAGAATCACTTAACACAAAGGACATTCTTTACAACACACACAGATATCAGAAGATGTTTTCACTCTGTTAGTGCAAACATGCTACACACATCGGCTCGAAATACACACACAAACAGGACTCTATGGATGTGCATTAACAGAGACATGTCAGAGGGAAGGGGCTGCACGTGGACATGCGCCCCGAGCAGTGGGGGGTTCGGTGCCTTGCTCAAGGTCACCTAGACGGAGCCCTGGAAAGGAGCTGGCACCTCTGCAGCTACCAGCCTCAATTCCATGGTTGGTCTTAAACCAGCCACCCTCCTGTCCCAAGCCAAGTCCCTACAGTCCCTACAGTCCCTACAGATCCTACAGTCCCTACAGATCCTACAGTCCCTACAGACCCTGCAGACCCTACGGTCTCTACAGTCCCTACAGATCCTACGGTCCCTACAGACCGTACAGTCCCTACAGTCCCTACAGTCTCTACAGTCCCTACAGTCCCTACAGACCCTACTGACCCTACAGACCCTACAGTCCCAACAGTCCCTACAGACCCTACAGTCCCTACAGACCCTACAGACCCTACAGTCCCTACAGACCCTACAGTCCCAACAGTCCCTACAGACCCTACAGTCCCTACAGACCCTACAGTCCCAACAGTTCCTACAGACCCTACAGTCCCTACAGACCCTACAGATCCTACAGTTCCTACAGACCCTACTGGCCCTACAGTCCCTACAGACCCTGCAGACCCTACAGTCTCTACAGTCCCTACAGACCCTACAGTCCCTACAGATCCTACAGTCCCAACAGTCCCTACAGACCCTACAGTCCCTACAGACCCTACAGATCCTACAGTCCCTACAGACCGTACAGTCCCTACAGTCCCTACAGTTCCTACAGACCCTACAGTCCCTACTGACCCTACAGTTCCTACAGACCCTACAGACCCTACAGTCCCTACAGACCGTACAGTTCCTACAGACCCTACAGTCCCTACAGTTCCTACAGACCCTACAGTCCCTACAGTCCCTACAGACCGTACAGTCCCTACAGACCCTACAGTCCCTACAGTTCCTACAGACCCTACAGACCCTACTGACCCTACAGTCCCTACAGACCGTACAGTCCCTACAGTCCCTACAGACCCTGCAGTCTCTACAGTCCCTACAGACCCTGCAGAACCTACAGTCTCTACAGACCCTACAGTCCCTACAGACCCAACTACCATGACCCTTTAAAATCACTTGAAATGCTCCATGTAAGGAGCCAAACTGCATTTGTCATCCGATATCTATTTTATACATGGCAGTAACTTCAGATGGATCACAGTGCTGACTGATAAAATCACGCACTGATACAGAAACCATGGAGACTGCAGACTCCATGTAAAGGTGCTCTCTCCACAGGATGCAGTCTGTGTGTGAGCCGGGAGGCCTCAACAAAACAAGGCCTTCAGAGAAACCAGGTTTACAGTCTCATAGGCCAGAGCATCAGAAATACAGCTCTGTGGTTCGTCTGTGGAAACAGCTTGTTATGACCCATATACACACACCATCATACCCATAGATTATAATGACAGGAGCATGTATTGAGCTCGTTATTACTATAAGCAGTCTGACGCTCCACTACCCTCCTCTATGGGCTGACTACTGCCTTATGTAGGGATAAAGGTGTCCATGATCAGGATGCATGAAGTGGAGTTGGCGATAAGTCTATGGACGATGTGAAGTATATTCATCATAAAGGATGACTCCTCGTCCTGCTGGTATTACATTCACTTGTTATAGAAAATAAGAGATTTATGTTTTATGCTTTTCACAATCAAAGTAACTAAACTCTGTTACCATGAAACGGCCTGAGGGTCTTACTAAGACCTGAACAATCATTCCTGTCCCATACGGTTCTGATGCAATGGAAACTTACCTACAGTGTGTACGGTTAGCAGTAAAAATAATGTGACAGTGTGTTTAACAGCCAAGTCATGTCCCCACATCAACCAGAATAACACTTTTCTTTATAGTGTTTGGAAGCCAAAGTCTGTCTGAAGAAGCAATTTGAAAGCAGACTTCTTTGTGGCAGTCCGAGGTTCTGGACCCCCTTTGTTAGGAACCAGAACTGAGGAACAGAGAGAAGCACCAGCCCGGGTATCTCCAACTGTGTTCTACCTGATAACAACCAACATGTCCAAAATATATTCTTGTATCACTGTGACCCACTCTGCTGCTTCATCACACCTCTGAGGTTTCATTAGAAGGTGTGTTACCACCATCTAGTGGTCTGATCGTAGAACTACATCATGTGATCTGAGTTCTCTGACACTGACTGGGGTTCAGGTTAGACTGGTTCTGACGTCACACTGGAGTTATGAGGATGTGACTCTGTCCTCAGATCAAATGCACACAGACACCAGGACTGACGAGGGACAAACCAGCAGCTTCTTCCCTCCTCACATGAAGGTGAAAGTGTTTGTAAGCTGACCTGAAGTCAGTCCAACAGGTGAGAATCCTTCCAGAGAAATCTGTCCATGTTTGATGACCTCACTGTGCTCACATTGTGCTGTATCACTGTTTAACTGTACAGGTGCTTCTTGATGCTGATTGGCTGTTTGAAATGTGCTGTAGAGTTTCTCTCTCTTAGAGAACAGTGATTTCACACAGATTTATGTGTGATACAGTTTGTGTTTGTCGAGTAGAATCAGCAGCACTTTGATTTTAACCTGAGTCACACCATGAGTGAAAAGTGCAGGGAGTGTCTGAACTGGTCCGACAGCTCCGATCAACTTGGCTCAGGTGCTTTTGTTTTGAAACTGTTGATACTGGCCGTCTTCCAACACTGACTCGGTTTCACTGAAGAGCCTTCAGCCCGGTCCAGGTCTCCACTGTCCCGAGGCTTCACATCCTTTCCAGGTGGAGCAGAGCCAGCCCAGGGTGGAGGTGGACTCAGTGGTGTCTCAGGGCCCCTCAGCTGTCAGGGGCCCCACAGGAACAGGAAATGAGACCCATCATGTGTCTGTTAAAGATGTGACATGATTTAAAGATTTAAACATGTCTCATGTATCTAATATATTATTGTGGTCAACATGCTGTGTTTATGGGTGAGTCTGGGGGCTGTGTCACACACTTTGGGCTCATCACTTCCTGTTTTGGGCTCCAACAAGGTTTCTGAATATGTGTCATGTTATTGAGAGGAATGAGAACTAATGTGTCTCTGTGATGTGCAGCTGGTTGTACTGAAGGAGCATGTTGTTGTGTTTGTGTGAAGGTGGGGGCTCTGCTATGAGTCAGTGTGAGGACAGAGAGGAGGGAGCCCCTCCCTCTAAAACCACTCTGTGTGGGGAACATGACAGCCAGACCAAAGCTCAGAGGTGAGATGAGGATCTCTAACTGTCCATGACTCTTCTCCATGTCAGAGCTCAGCACTCACATCACTCCACCATCATTATTCACACTCACAGCTCTGTGTGTGTTGTGTTGAAGGCCAGAGCAGCAGCACAGAGCAGACTCTGCTGGACCTGGACCTGGACCTGGACCTGGACCTGGACCTGCTGCCACCTGTGTGTCCTTTAAGAGTGACGGGTCTATGGGTCGACTTCTTGAGTTCAAAGTTGGACATCAGTCTGGAGGTCAAAAGTAATGATTTATTTCATAGTTTGTTGTTTTAGTATAACAATATTCGAAAGTATTTTTTAGCAGCTTTTCTTTGAAGAACATTTCAGTGTTCATGTTTATCAGTGTTTGTGATTCTTTCAGTGTCAAACATGAGAGAGCAGACTCTGCTGGACCTGGACCTGAACCCAGCTGTGTGTCCTTAAAGAGTGACCGGTCCATGGGTCGACTTATTGAGTTCAAAGATCAGTCTGATGATCAAAGGTGAGAAGTTAAACGTTCTTCTGTTGTTCTGTATGAAAACATTAATTTGAACATAACAGTGTTTTCAGTGTGAACCTGAACATTTGTCAGTGTCTGTGTTTCTATCAGGATCCAGCAGCAGTAAACCGTCTTGTCCACATTAATAACTGTACTGAGCATGTAGCTTCATGTGTGTCCTGTGTGTGTCGGAGGATCCAGCAGTGTTTCTAACAGGCTCCACCAGATAGAATCTCTCACATGTAACACTGTGTGTCATTGTATTATATACAGTATATTATATTTGCTCCACAGAGGTCAGCAGCAGAGGTCGGAGGCTCCCATTGGTCCGTCTGCCCAGCAGCATCAAACACAGCTGGACTCCATATTTATGGTGTGTAAACGAACAAACACAGCGACTACTGAGAATCACAGTTTACTTACAAGGACGTTTTTATGTTCCTGAATTGTTTCCTGATGACTGCAAACATCATCTCTGCCTGAATCATGTTCACAGTCAGTGTTTGATGGACTGAAGGAAGCCTTTCTGTACCTCACAGAGTCAGAGGTCAGAGGTCGTGGTGGATGGTGGTCTCACACAGACTTTGGCAGCAGAGAGCAGAGTTCACAGACTGAGTCAGTTTGTGTTTAAACAACAGAAACACTTTGGTTCATGTTCATGACAGTTTGTGGTTTCAGCTTCATTCTAACAAACACATCGTGTCCAAAGTCACTGCAGACTTTTTCTGTGTGAAACCAGAGCAGGATATTTCTCCAACATGAATCTCATCTGATATGAACTTAGTTTCTAGGAGACAGGACCATCCACAGACTAAACACTGAACTACCATTGTGATCCAGTGTCCATGCTGCACTCTGCAGACCAGCAGGCTTTCTGTCTGTCACTGATGATCTGATGTTGACTTCTACGAGTCAAAGTTCACTTCTCGTTCTGTTCCAGCTGCTGGAGGAGAACATCGTCAGTTTTGTGAAGAACGAGCTGAAGAAGATCCAGAGGGGTCTGAGTCCAGATTACCCAGAATGCTTAGAGAGTCAGAGGGAGGATGAGGAGGTGTTGGACAGTGAGGAGGAAGAGCAGAGGAGGAGCAGCAGAGAGGCATTTGTGAAGATCACACTGCACTTCCTGAGGAGAATGAAGCAGGAGGAGCTGGCTGACTGTCTGCAGAGCAGTAAGAGGATTTTAACACATTTAACATGATGGAAAGAGGAAATGGAGGCAACATGGGAGAGGGTCACATTTAAAACTCTGCTGTTTATATGATGCACACATTTGATCACATCTATGACCTGTGAGAAACTGTTCACACCTGATGAGCTGAAGAGATTTCAGAGAGGAGGGAAATAAATACCATCCTGATGTCTTAAAGTTTAAATTCATCTGATTGATTGAAGCTTAAACTTATTAATCACATTTCATGTTTGTTCTTTCAGGAGCTGTTGGTCCAGAGTGCCGACAGAAACTCAAGTCTAACCTGAAGCAGAAGTTCCAGTGTGTGTTTGAGGGGATCGCTAAAGCAGGAAACCCAACCCTTCTGAACCAGATCTACACAGAGCTCTACATCACAGAGGGAGGGACTGGAGAGGTCAATGATGAACATGAGGTCAGACAGATCGAATCAGCATCCAGGAAACCAGACAGACCAGAAACAACCATCAGACAAGAAGACATCTTTAGAGCCTCACCTGGAAGAGATGGACCAATCAGAACAGTGATGACAAAGGGAGTGGCTGGCATTGGGAAAACAGTCCTAACACAGAAGTTCACTCTGGACTGGGCTGAAGACAAAGCCAACCAGGACATACAGTTCATGTTTCCCTTCACCTTCAGAGAGCTGAATGTGCTGAAAGAGAAGAAGTTCAGCTTGGTGGAACTTGTTCATCACTTCTTCACTGAAACCAAAGAAGCAGGAATCTGCAGGTTTGAAGAGTTCCAGGTTGTGTTCATCTTTGACGGTCTGGATGAGTGTCGACTTCCTCTGGACTTCCACAACAATGAGATCCTGACTGATGTCACAGAGTCCAGCTCAGTGGATGTGCTGCTGACAAACCTCATCAGGGGGAAACTGCTTCCCTCTACCCGACTATGGATTACTACAAGACGTGCAGCAGCCAATCAGATCCCTCCTGAGTGTGTTGACATGGTGACAGAGGTCAGAGGGTTCACTGACCCTCAGAAGGAGGAGTACTTCAGGAAGAGATTCAGAGATGAGGAGCAGGCCAGCAGAATCATCTCCCACATCAAGACATCCCGAAGCCTCCACATCATGTGCCACATCCCAGTCTTCTGCTGGATCACTTCTACAGTTCTGGAGGACGTGTTGAAGACCAGAGAGGGAGGAGAGCTGCCCAAGACTCTGACTGAGATGTACATTCACTTCCTGGTGGTTCAGTCCAAACTGAAGAATATGAAGTATGATGGAGGAGCTGAGACGGATCTACACTGGAATAAAAAAAGCAGGAAGATGATTAAGTCTCTGGGAAAACTGGCTTTTGAGCAGCTGCAGAAAGGAAACCTGATCTTCTATGAGTCAGACCTGACAGAGTGTGGCATCGATATCAGAGCAGCCTCAGTGTACTCAGGAGTGTTCACACAGATCTTTAAAGAGGAGAGAGGACTGTACCAGGACACGGTGTTCTGCTTCGTCCATCTGAGTGTTCAGGAGTTTCTGGCTGCTCTTCATGTCCATCTGACGTTCATCAACTCTGGTGTCAATCTGATGTCAGAAGAACAAACAACATCCCCGATGTCTAAAATCTTTAGAGACAAACATAAACTGAAACATCTCCATCAGAGTGCTGTGGACCAGGCCTTACAGAGTCCAAACGGACACCTGGACTTGTTCCTCCGCTTCCTCCTGGGTCTTTCACTGCAGACCAATCAGAATCTCTTAAGAGGTCTGCTGACACAGACAGGAAGTGGTTCACAGACCAATCAGAAAACAGTCCAGTACCTCAAAACAAAGATCAGTGAGAATCTGTCTGCAGAGAAAAGCATCAATCTGTTCCACTGTCTGAATGAACTGAATGATCGCTCTCTAGTGAATACAATCATGTGGTACCTGAGATCAGGACGTCTCTCCACAGATGAACTGTCTCCTGCTCAGTGGTCAGCTCTGGTCTTCATCTTACTGTCATCAGAAAAACATCTGGACGTGTTTGACCTGAAGAAGTACTCTGCTTCAGAGGAGGCTCTTCTGAGGCTGCTGCCAGTGGTCAAAGCCTCCAACAAAGCTCTGTAGGTGGATGAATTAGACATTTCATAAAAACATAAAAAAATATCCATTTTGTTTGTGCTCATCACTTCTTCTTCATCAGGCTTAGTTCCTGTAACCTGTCAGAGAGAAGCTGTGAAGCTCTGTCCTCAGTCCTCAGCTCACAGTCCTCTAGTCTAAGAGAGCTGGACCTGAGCAACAACAACCTGCAGGATTCAGGAGTGAAGCTGCTGTCTGCTGGACTGAAGAGTCCACACTGTAAACTGGAAACTCTCAGGTCAGTATGAGGCTGTTTGATCATTTAAATCAAGCTAACCTGGCTCTTTCTGAGTGAAGATTGTCAACAGCTGTAAGATTTTCCTGATGATCTGATTTTGTAAAACTGTGAGTGTACAATGATTTTATTATTCTAGGCTGTCAGGCTGTCTGATCACAGAGGACGGATGTTCTTCTCTGGCCTCAGCTCTGAGCTCCAACCCCTCCCATCTGAGAGAGCTGGACCTGAGCTACAATCATCCAGGATTGAAGCTGCTGTCTGCTGGGCTGGAGGATCCACACTGGAGACTGGACACTCTCAGGTATGTACAGTCTACAAGACCTCAAACACTGCAGGTGCACAGGTCCTTCATCAATTCCTGAGTGAGTGGGCGATAGTTAGGAAACATGCAGACCCCCAGAAGTCTATCGAATGGAAACAACCATTCATTAGAAACATCACAGTCTGAAGTAAACTAAACTTATAGGGCCCTATTTGCACGGCAGAAGGCGCAGTCTGAAGTAAACTACACACAGCGCTCAAACTGAGGCGCCATGAGGTTGGCTTAAGTCCCTGGATTATTCATAGGCGTGTTTTCAGCAAAACATGAATCAAACCAATCAGTGTCAGCTCTCAAGGATAGGGGCCCCCTTATTTGACTTTAACCACTATCTTCCTCCGCCTGAGAGCCCTGTTAGTGTGACCCCTCTATGATTGAACTCCTAACAGCTATGAGGTTTTCACTGGGCGAAGATGCCTAACGCTGCTCAGGAAGGGGCCGTCTGAAGGTGCTCTCTGCCCTGTGTGTGCTGTGTGAGGCTATAAGTCAGTAATGCGGCCGTAGTGTGGCTCTCTTGAGCTTACCTTGGGGGCGTAGCGGAGTCCTCCTTGAAGAAAAGCCTTCTCTCTATTGATTTAATACCACTCACTCTGAAATGAAAACTCCCACAGAGGGCTTCTTAAAGTTTTACATGCCTTTTATTTGTTCACTCAGTTATAAATGACACAAAAAATGAAAATATAAATGTAAAATAAATGCTAATTTGTCAGAACTGGTCTGGTTCTGTTTTCAGATGCCTTTAAATGAGGCAGAACATTTAGAAGTTGGACAATTTGGATGTAATTTAAGAAACCTGAAATTACATTTTCTCTATCAGCTGAATTTTGGGTTTCTGCCGGCCATTGATTCACAAATCCTCGAGTCCTGTTTAGGTTTGTCTGCTGAAGGATACCATGCAAACCCTCAGTAGGCGCATATGTCTCCAGGAGCTTACGAGCATCCACATGTTGCAGGCCCAACAGTCATCGATTCTTTGCTTCAAACCTAAATAATGCCAGAAATTAAGATTCAGTTTAAAATATGTTCCGGCTATTTGCTGTACCTCTTTCTGCCGATGGAAAGAATAAAATAATAAAATAAAATAATTCCAAGCAATCAACAATTCACTAATAAATTGAGTCAAAAGTCAACATAATCGAGTAACACTCTAAGATAATATGTCATCAAACATCTTACTATTCTCTCTAGTTAAGAAATCAGATCAGTAACAATCAATGAATAAACCCACATTGTAAATTATGCGCAATAAGCTACACAGTGAGTTTACAATGTTCAAACTCATACGCACACGTATAATAAATCAAGAGCAGGAGACCAAGAGAGCAAAGGCTACAGTAAATAAAACCTGCCATCATTTTAAAGGCGGACATAAAGTCAGTGTAACTTACAGGAAACAGAAATCAACAATAGGATCTTTAAAGACTCAACTGAAATAATTCTCAAGACAGCTGACTGAGAGAATCAGAGGCCAACATGATGTCAGAGATATTTAAAGCATACATGTTCGAAGCTAAGAGCACAAGAGGAGTAGATTTAAGATTATATAGAGAACATAAAAGATTAAACTCAAACGTGCACAAGTCACGTTGTTCATGATACGTTTTCTGGCAGCTCTTTCATGCCGGTGTAAACTCCTTAGTTTCTTTTCTTCTTCAGTTGTTGTTTACTGTAGTCCCATAAGGCAGGGGTTCCCAACCCCCGGTCTGTGTACCGGTACCGGGCCATAGGTCGTTTAGTACCGGGCCGCGAAACCCAACGGTGTCTGTGATATTCCAAACATACGCAGAGTCAGAACCGTCGCAGGGGCTGTGTGACGTGTGCAACCGCACAGGGCCTCACGCCTCTGAAGACGCTTAAAAAGTCGCACAATTCAGCTGTAAAAAGCGCAGACCTGGCAACCCTGGCTTCACATCACATGAAACTTTGATCGTGAAGCCTGATGCCCCTCTACAGCTCTGTGTTTATCAGTGAAATATATAACCTACACAGCATATGGGCATGTGACAGAAATAATAAATAAACACGGACGGATCGCAACGTTATTGATTCAGGTATGAGCATCAAACACACACAGGTCTGCGTTGTATCTGCTCCTCTCCTAACGGCTGTCTCCTCCCTGCGCAGCGTGATAACTCTGATAAACTCTGCGTGGATCACCTCCGGCTCATCTCAGTCACAGCGTGTGAAGACGTATTTTATGCTTTAAAGGGTTTTCACAGGAATACGGGACCGATCACAACGCTAAGTCAGGGGCAGAGCCTGAGAGACACACAGATCAGTCACGACACGATCTGTCTGTGTTTCTGTGCATGTGACCGTGATTTATGCGCGTGCATGTCAGTGACCAGAGCAGAGCCAAACCCCCCCCCAGTCCGTCAAAAACATTATTGCTACTGTCCATTGCTGCTGGTCCATGTAGTCAAAAAGGTTGGGAACCCCTGCTATAAGGGACATGGGCGAAATGCAGGAGTCCGAAGACTCATCACATGTAACCTATTATCAATCAAATCAAATCAAATTTTATTTGTATAGCACCAAATCATAACCAGGGTTATCTGGAGACACTTTACAGACAGAGCAGGTCTCGACCGACTCTTTGTTCTGTTATTTAAAGAGAGGCCCAACATGAATCTCCATGAGTAGCACTTACCAACATTCGGCACATTTGCAGAACAACTTCCTTTAACAGGCAGAAACCTCGAGCAGAACCAGACTCATGTTGAACAGCCATCTGCCTCGACTGGATGGGCCGAACATGGGACAGAAGGAGATGCAGGATAGAGACAGGCAAAGAGAGCAACAACAACATATGCTCTTGTTACAACAACAACAGACACATACTTATGGTTACAATGCCAATAATAGTGGTAGACTAGGGTGAAGATTAGCTAAATAAATAAATTAGCGAGAGAAGCAGAGTAATGATAAAGGCTGAGGTAATCGTGATTGTAACAGTTGAAGTCAACAGGTCTACTATTAGCATTAGCAGCAACAAGAGAGAGAGAGAGAGAGAGAGACAGAGAGAGAGACAGAGAGAGAGAGAGAGAGAGAGAGAGACAGAGAGAGAGAGAGAGAGAGAGAGAGAGACAGAGAGAGAGAGAGAGAGACAGAGAGAGGGAGAGAGAGAGAGAGAGAGAGAGGGAGAGAGAGGGAGAGAGAGAGAGAGAGAGAGAGATTTTTTGATTTTTAAAAGTAACATTTATTCTAATTAATCTTTTGAAACATTTACAAAAATTCAGCCATTTTCTTTAAGAACCTGATGAACCCGTCAACAGATGAATAAATACACACTCAGATGTTCACATCAACTCAGGTGAGAAAATAAGCTGGTTCTGTTCTACAGAGCACAAGATGTTTCCATGAGCCCAGATCTGGATGAACTGATCCAGATCCTGCATCTCTCTGTAAAATCTAAAATCGATGGAGATTCGGGCTTTAACCATTCGGGACAAAAGCAGACACAGATCAATATTTGTCAACTCGTCAATTTTTTTCTTCCTGCTCACATAAATGGCCATCTTTGCCTGTCCAATGAGAAAGTTTAAAAGCTGGCTCTTGTGCTTTGTAGTTTTCTTGTACTTAAAACCCAAAATAAAAACCTGTTTGTTAAAAAACTCTCCAAACTTTAAAACCAGTGAGTCCAGCAAAGAGAAAAGAGGCGACAGGCGACAACAGTCATTGTAACAGTGAAACACCGTCTCTGTTCCAGGACAGAAAGGACACGTGTCCCTCTCTGCCTGGTTGATCACACACAGGAAAGAGTTCACTGCTAAGATCCCGTGTAGCACTCTCCACTGAAGGTCTGCCACCTTCTTAGTAGGGGAGCTTTGTACAGACTCCTCCACGCAGGTTTTCCATCACCTCTCAGGTTCAGGTGGCGTCTCCACGGCGTGTCCACACGCTGGTTCAGTTTGTTTTTGTGGAGACACCAGACCATCAGTTTGTAGAGAGGTTTGCCCCTCGCTTCCTCCAGGTTTAACCCCGGGCGCTGCTCTGAGTCCACACACAGGCCGATCTCTGGGAAGGGGTCGTCACCGTGAGGAGTCACCAGACCCCGACTGTGATCCTCCAGCAGGAGACGCTCGTGTCCGGTGAGGCGGTGCCTCCAGTGCTCCAGGAGCCGGCCAATGGTCCTCACCGATCTGACCCCCAGAGCAGCCGCCAAAGAAGCCGCATCCTCCAGACCAGGCCCAGCAAGATTTATCACAGATCCCAGGGTGAGCAGGTCAGCTCTGATGAACACCTGAAACACTGCTGGACCCGCCCAGCAGGGGGCATCCAGGCGTCCGCCGTGCACCACCGGCTCCTTCAGCAACCAGTGAAGAGAGGCACTTTGGACCGGTCGCTCCTTCACCAGCATTTTCCACATAGTGAAAACTCCTCGATAAAACAGTGGCAGACCCCGAAAGTTCACGCTTTTAAAATCCATTAAAAAGAGAGGCATGTCCAGTTTAAAACCCCCGCACTGCTGCAGGACCAGGTGAGCCAGCGGCCTCCACACCAAGTCTCTGTGTCCGAACAATAGTCTCTGGACAAACTGCAACCGGAAAGCAGCTGCTCTGCTGGCCAGATGAATAAGTCCTTGTCCTCCTTCCTCTTTAGGGAGAAAGAGGACAGCCTGAGGAAGCCAGTGCAGCTTGTCCCAGAAAAAGTTCACGAGAACAGCTTGGACACGACAGAGTAAGTTAGAGGGGGGGTCAACGCAGGCCAGCCTGTGCCACAGAGAGGAGGACACCAGGTTGTTAATGACCAGCGTCCTCCCTCTGTAGGACAGACACCCCTACCTGCCAACTCACCTGTCTTACCTACTCTCACCTGTTCTTCCACTAAAAAACACAAAAGAAACAACTAAACTATTAAACTGAGACTAACAATAACAATTAAACAAGAGAGAAAGATAGAAAATAATCTAATCTCCAAACGCTCTCCGAGCAACACGCTCACTCCCACCATGCGCTCAGAGAGAGAGAGACAGAGAGGGAGAGAGGGAGAGAGAGGGAGGGAGAGAGAGAGAGAGAGAAGCTTGGTGTGTCAGATCCCCCCGGCAGTCTAAACCTATAGCAGCATAACTCTGGGCTAGTCCCAGCCTGAGCCAGGCCTAACTATAAGCTTTATCAAAGAGGAAAGTTTGAACTCTTAAAAGAAGAGAGGGTGTCTGCCTCCCGGACCTTGACTGGTAGATTGTTCCAGAGGAGGGGGGCCTGGTAATTGAAGGCTCTACCTCCAACACTACTCTTAGAGACTTTAGGTACCACAAGCAGGCCTGCATCCTGGGAGCGCAATGTTCTAGAGGGGTAATATGGCACTATGAGCTCTTTAAGATATGATGGTGCCTGACCATTAAGAGCTTTGTAAGTAAGAAGAAGGATTTTAAATTCTATTCTAGATTTTACAGGAAGCCAGTGCAGAGAGGCTAATACAGGAGAGATGTGCTCTCTCTTCCTAGTTCTTGTCAGCACACGTGCTGCAGCATTTTGTACCAGCTGCAGAGTTTTTAGTGACTTATTAGGGCAGCCTGATAGTAACGAGTTACAATAATCCAACCTGGAAGTAACGAATGCATGGACGAGTTTTTCTGCATCGTGTTGAGACAAGATGTGTCTGATGTTTGTTGCGAAGATGAAAGAAGGCTGTCCTTGATATTTGTTTTATGTGGGAGATGAAGGACATATCCTGATCAAATAGAACTCCCAGATTCCTAACAGTAGTGCTGGATGCCAGGCTGATGCCATCTAGGGCAGCTATATCATTAGAGAAAGAGTCTCTAAGGTGTTTTGGGCCGAGCACAATAACTTCAGTTTTGTCTGAATTAAGTAGCAGAAAGTTTCTAGTCATCCAGATCTTTATGTCCTTAAGGCATGCTTCTAGTTTAGATAGCTGATTGGTTTCGTCTGGCTTCATAGATAAGTATAATTGAGTATCATCTGCATAACAATGAAAATTAATGGAGTGTTTCCTCATGATATTACCCAGAGGAAGCATATATAAGGTAAAAAGAATCGGTCCGAGCACAGAACCTTGTGGAACTCCATGACTAACTTTGGTTTGCATAGAGGACACATCATGAACATTAACAAACTGAGATCGATCTGATAGATAAGATTTAAACCAACTTAGTGCAGATCCTGTAATGCCAATTAAATGTTCTAATCTCTGTAACAGGATGTGATGGTCTATCGTGTCGAAAGCGGCACTAAGATCTAACAGGACGAGTACAGAGAGAAGTCCTCTGTCTGAAGCAGGAAGTAGATCATTTGAAACTCTCAGTGCTGTCTCAGTGCTGTGGTGGACTCTAAATCCTGACTGAAAGTCCTCAAATAAACTGTTGTTATGAAGAAAGTCACATAATTGATTAGCGACTGCTTTCTCAAGGATCTTTGAGATAAAAGGAAGGTTAGATATAGGTCTATAGTTAGCTAAGGTGCCTGAATCTAGGGTAGGCTTTTTAAGAAGTGGCTTAATTACAGCTAGTTTAAAAGACTGGGGTACATAGCCCGTCGATAAAGACATATTGATCACATCTAGTAAAGAAGTGCTAATTGAGGGAAAGACTTCCTTAAGCAGCTTGGTTGGAATCGGGTCTAAAAGACAGGTTGATGGTTTAGACGAAGATATCAGAGAATTTAGCTCAGGAAGGTCAATTGGAGAGAAACAGTGTAAACATCAGGTGTGTGAGCAGTTTCCAAAGATACATCTGCACCAGTTAACAGCAGGAGGTTACAAATTTTGTCTCTAATCTTTAGGATTTTGTCATTAAAGAAGCTCATGAAATCATCACTGCTGAGGCCTATAGGAATACTTGGCTCAGTGGAGCTGTGACTCTCTGTCAGCCTGGCTACAGTGCTGAAAAGGTACCTGGGATTGTTTTTATGTTCTTCTATGAGGGAGGAGTAGTAGACACCTCGAGCATGCCGTAGGGCCTTCCTGTATTTATTAAGACTATTTTGCCAGAGTAAACGAGACTCTTCTGTTTTGGTGGATCGCCACATTCTTTCAAATTTACGCGACATTTGCTTCAAGTTACGAGTTTCTGAGTCATACCATGGAGCTAGCCTCTGTCGTTTAATAATCTTCTTCTTTAAGGGGGCAATCGAGTCTAGAGTACTTCTCAGCAAACCTGCAGGACTATCAACAAACTGATCAAGCTGAGAGGGACTAACATTAGCATCAGAGCTTTCTGTAGGAAACAGATGTGGTAAAGAATTGTTTCCTTAAATTTAGCTACAGTCCTATCAGACAAACATCTTGTGAGTACATTTTTGTTAACTGGAGAGTAGTCGGTTAACAGGACATCGAATGTTACTAAATAGTGATCTGATAAAAGAGGATTTTGTGGGAAGACAATTAAGTTTTCGGTTTCAAGGCCATAAGCTAGAACAAGGTGGAGGGTGTGGTTAAAGCGGTGAGTAGGCTGGTTTACACTTTGAGTGAAACCAATAGAGTCCAAAAGAGACATAAATGCCATGCTAAGACTATCATTATCAACATCTACATGAATATTGAAGTCCCCTACAATAATTATTTGATCTGAACTCAGGACTAAATCTGATAAAAACTCTGAGAATTCAGTTAGAAAAGCAGAGTATGCGCCAGGAGGGCGGTATACTATCACAAATAAAACAGGCTGTAAAGTTTTACAGGCTGGGTGTGAAAAACTCAGAACAAGGCTTTCAAAAGAGCTGAAACTAAGTTTGGGTCGAGGGTTGATTAGAAGACTAGAACTGAAGATAGCTGCCACTCCACCACCTCGACCAGTGTCTCGAGGAATATGAGTATTACGATGACTGGGAGGAGTGGATTCATTTAAGCTGACATATTCTTCCTGACACAGCCAAGTCTCAGTTAAAGAGAGTAAATCAATATGATCATCTGATATCAGATCGTTCACTAATAGAGCTTTAGATGACAGGGATCTGATATTTAACAGACCACATTTAATTCTCATATTTTTTGGCATAACTTCGGTTGTTGTTTTAATTTTTATTACATTTTTTTGATTTACTCCTTTTTTATTTGAGTTTGAATTAACTGTAATAAAAGGCCTGGGTTGGGGGGCAGACACAGTCTCTATAACATGAACATTGTGGCTGGGAAACTGCTCACAGGGAAGCTCAGAGGAGTGTGTAGGACTACAGCTCTGCCTCCTGGTCTCAGCTCTGGTTTGTCAGGTTTTACGACTAACAAACTTAGCCATATTATGAGACAAAAGAGCTGCACCATCCAAAGTGGGATGAATGCCGTCTCTTCCGATAAGACCAGGCTTTCCCCAGAATGTCTGCCAGTTATCTATGAAGCCCACATCGTTTGCTGGGCACCACCTCGACAGCCAGCGGTTGAATGATGACATGCGGCTATACATGTCATCACTCGTCAGATTGGGCAGGGGTCCAGAGAAAACTACGGAGTCCGACATCGTCTTTGCAAATGCACACACCGACTCAACATTAATTTTAGTGACTTCCGATTGACGTGACCGGGAGTCATTAACGCCGACATGAATTACAATCTTATCAAATTTACGATTATCCTATCCTCACTATGGCCGCTGGCTTCGCTAACTTCACGTTTCTGACTATGGAGCTGCCAATAACAAGAGTTGGTTTCTCAGCGGGTGTGTCGCTGAGTGGGGAAAACTTGTTCGAAACGTGAAGTGGTTGGTGGTGAACCGTGTGCTTCGTCTTGCGGCTATGCTTCCCTCTGAGAGTAACCCAGCCACTGCATCCCGGCTGCTCGGGAGTTGCCGTGGGAGAAGCTACGCTAGGTCGGCCCGCACCGGCTACTGGCCCTGGGGGCTTGCTGCTGACTACAGCTAAACATCTGACACCGAACAGGGCAGATCAGGAGAGCAGGAGGGAGAAGGAGAAGCCATTTCAATTGATTAAGCTAGCTGCTAAGCTAACGGCTAAGCGAGTATAAAGTTAAGGGTTTAGCAGATATGACGCTAATGCAACAACGAGAGTGCTTGATGAAAACTAGTGTCTGTTTAAGTACACAGCAGCTGAATAACCACAGTGATGATAACTACAGCAGATTAATTGATTTAGCTCGAGCTCTAGCAGCAGCTACAAACAGCACAGGACAACACAGTAGCAGCCAGAAGACAGGAAATGACGCAATACGCTCACCTGATGCAATACGCTCACACACCAGAATCTTTCTGTCTGTATTACATCCTGTATAAACGCGCACTAAACATGGTCAGTTATAGTGGTCAATTATTAACAATACGTGCATTGATTTCCAACACAATGTTAAATCTGTTGAGCCCAGGCTGTCTGTGTGTACATGTGCTTTCATGTTTTAATAGTTGAAACCATGTTGCTGCTGTTCTTGGACAGGTCTCCTTGTAAAAGAGATCTTTGATCTCAATGGGACAAATCTTAAATAAAGGCTAAATACACAGTTTTTTCCTCATGAGTCAAAGCGCTGCTGTGCGTCTCCGTGTGAGTGACAAGCAGAGACTCGTGTTGTGAACTCTCGATGTATGTCCATGATGCGCTCTCTAATGAGCAGAGACAGACTGCACCACAGACTTCAGACTTTAGACCAGGCTTGTGTTGGTCTAAGGAGCAGTCGCTTTCTGCGTCCTCAAGATAGCAACGCACCACCAGTTAACCTGACCGCACCTCATTTAAAGACCAACACGCCCATGGGCGCTAACGTCCTAAGCTAAGATCGCTTGATATTCACACGGCGTGGGCGCTGGCGACTGCGCCGGGTGGAAGATAACGATGACGATACAATAGGACCCAATGAGGGAGAGACTTCAGCTGCTCTCTCACAGGGATGCACTCACTCACTGAAGGTCAACAAATCATGAGCTTTCATTACAGGCTGATTGATCAAGAGGCCTGCTGCAGCTCTGTCTGATAGAAGGGGCATTAATACACACCTGAGTCATAACAGGAAGTACCTGAAAGACATGAAGCAGATGGAGTTAGGTTTCTGTCAACATAGTGAGGAAAGGTTGTGAATTAACAAACCTGTAAATCACTGATTCTTGAGAAGTGGGACAAAACAGGATGCAAAGTTAAACAAATAAAGCCTGATGCTCAGACTAATTAAAGTACATGTACGTATCTGCCACAAAATGATCACGTATTTTATATCAACACCGTCAGACACCAAAAACACAAACTAATTTTTACTCACCTTATGCTTCACCTATAAAAACTACATCAAAAACAAAAGTTTCATCAAGGCTTACAGAGCCCAAAGAAGACTACTTTCAATGCTTTATTTTTATATTATTTTTCTTCTGTTTTTTTTTATTGGACTGAGTAAAAGAATTTTAACTTTACATTCAACAGCAATCAAAATGTTTCTAAGATTTCAAAAGATATTCTCATGTTAGGAGACATGTTAGGCCCTCACATATGAACAACAATTCTTCCAAAAATATAAAATATCATTAGAAAGTATTATGAAAATACGCCTCTGACGGAGGTGACATAGACCTGACGGAGGTGGCACATATCTGACGGAGGTGACATAGACCTGACGGAGGTGGCACATATCTGACGGCGGTGACATAGACCTGATGGAGGTGGCACATATCTGACGGAGGTGACATAGACCTGACGGAGGTGACACATATCTGACGGAGGTGACATAGACCTGATGGAGGTGACACATATCTGACGGCGGTGACATAGACCTGACGGAGGTGACACAGACCTGACGGAGGTGGCACATATCTGACGGAGGTGACATAGACCTGATGGAGGTGACACATATCTGACGGCGGTGACATAGACCTGACGGAGGTGACATAGACCTGACGGAGGTGGCACATATCTGACGGAGGTGACATAGACCTGACGGAGGTGACATTGACCTGACGGAGGTGACACATATCTGATGGAGGTGACACAGACCTGACGGAGGTGACACAGACCTGACGGACGTGACATAGACCTGACGGAGGTGACACATATCTGACGGAGTTGACATAGACCTGACGGAGGTGACACATATCTGACGGAGGTGACACAGACCTGACGGAGGTGACACATATCTGACGGAGTTGACATAGACCTGACGGAGGTGACACATATCTGACGGAGGTGACACAGACCTGACGGAGGTGACACATATCTGACGGAGGTGACACATATCTGACGGAGGTGACACAGACCTGACGGAGGTGACACATATCTGACGGAGTTGACATAGACCTGACGGAGGTGACACATATCTGACGGAGGTGACATAGACCTGATGGAGGTGACACATATCTGACGGAGTTGACATAGACCCTTCGGAGGTGACACATATCTGACGGAGGTGACATAGACCTGATGGAGGTGACACATATCTGACGGCGGTGACATAGACCTAACGGAGGTGACACAGACCTGACGGAGGTGGCACATATCTGACGGAGGTGACACAGACCTGACGGACGTGACATAGACCTGACGGAGGTGACACATATCTGACGGAGTTGACATAGACCTGACGGAGGTGACACATATCTGACGGAGGTGACACATATCTGACGGAGGTGACACAGACCTGACGGAGGTGACACATATCTGACGGAGTTGACATAGACCTGACGGAGGTGACACAGACCTGACGGAGGTGACACATATCTGACGGAGTTGACATAGACCTGACGGAGGTGACACATATCTGACAGAGGTGACATAGACCTGATGGAGGTGACACATATCTGACGGAGTTGACATAGACCTGACGGAGGTGACACATATCTGACGGAGGTGACATAGACCTGATGGAGGTGACACATATCTGACGGAGTTGACATAGACCTGACGGAGGTGACACATATCTGACGGAGGTGACATAGACCTGACGGAGGTGACACATATCTGACGGAGGTGACATAGACCTGATGGAGGTGACACATATCTGACGGAGTTGACATAGACCTGACGGAGGTGACACATATCTGACGGAGGTGACATAGACCTGATGGAGGTGACACATATCTGACGGCGGTGACATAGACCTGACGGAGGTGACACAGACCTGACGGAGGTGACACATATCTGACGGAGTTGACATAGACCTGATGGAGGTGACACATATCTGACGGAGGTGACATAGACCTGATGGAGGTGACACATATCTGACAGCGGTGACATAGACCTGACGGAGGTGACACAGACCTGACGGAGGTGGCACATATCTGACGGAGGTGACATAGACCTGATGGAGGTGACACATATCTGACGGCGGTGACATAGACCTGACGGAGGTGACATAGACCTGACGGAGGTGGCACATATCTGACGGAGGTGACATAGACCTGACGGAGGTGACATAGACCTGACGGAGGTGGCACATATCTGACGGAGGTGACATAGACCTGACGGAGGTGACACAGACCTGACGGAGGTGACACAGACCTGACGGACGTGACATAGACCTGACGGAGGTGACACATATCTGACGGAGTTGACATAGACCTGACGGAGGTGACACATATCTGACGGAGGTGACACAGACCTGACGGAGGTGACACATATCTGACGGAGTTGACATAGACCTGACGGAGGTGACACATATCTGACGGAGGTGACACAGACCTGACGGAGGTGACACATATCTGACGGAGTTGACATAGACCTGACGGAGGTGACACATATCTGACGGAGGTGACATAGACCTGATGTAGGTGGCACATATCTGATGGAGGTGACACAGACCTGACGGAGGTGACACATATCTGACGGAGGTGACATAGACCTGACGTAGGTGGCACATATCTGATGGAGGTGACACAGACCTGACGGAGGTGACACAGACCTGACGGAGGTGATGAAAACCTGAATTTGTCATTTAAACGATCAAATACATTTAGTCAATTGTTTGATTTGATTTCTTTGAATTAGTTGTTTCATGAGAACTTTGTGGAATCGTTTCCTGAAGGAGAGCTGGTCTCTGTTGCGTCTTCTGGGCGATTCACATCGTGTGCTCGTGTTTTCTGTTTGAAGCATCACGTCTGCTTTCTTAATTTGCTGTTCTCTTTTTGGGTTTGAGTTTTTTCATTTCTCTCGAGTGTCTCTGCCTTGTTCTGACTAAAGGTCTTCACGGGTCCATAATTTCGTGCCAGAACCCTAAGAGACCCGTTATTGTGCGATCCGAAACCGAACCGGACCCGTCTATTATTTGAAAGTTGGGACCCGAACGGAGTTATGTCGGACCCGACCCCGGCCAGATGAAACAGACCCGATCAGCACCGACTTCACAGCTGATTAGTTTTAACAAGTTACAGTTACTCAGCTGTCAAAACAAACCTTTTTGTCCTACCTGTGTGACGCAGCCTTCTCACCTGTACCTGTAATCCTTCCTCCGCCAAGAGAGTTCATTAAACACATCCAGGTTTCTTGGTATCATGTCGTGTTGATAAAAACAGAGATGCTAACCCACCAGTTATCTCAGATTAAAAGTCCACTTGCTGTCATTCAGACGGATGACAAACACGCAGCTCATTTAGAAGCCACACACACACACACACACCTACACACACACACACACACACACACACACACACACGTGTTACACGTCACTGCGTTTACTTTCTTCTCGTCTTTGTCCACAATTTACATAAACAAGGTTTGACTTCTTAATATTCATTTTCTTTTATCTTTTTTCTCCACATCAGCGAGGAAGGTTTCCATCATTACCGGATTTGGCTTCAACTTTTCTCTGAACCTGCAGTCTCGTGACACGTCACTCAACTCGTTGCTCTTTCTTATGTTTTTTTCCACTTTACTTCCCGCACGTTCTCATGCGAATGACACATCGTTGCAAGTTAAAATACACACACAGACACACACAACACCTTAATCATGAACACTTTCTAATCACGGCCGGGTCTTCCCGGATCCATTCGGGTATTACACATAATGTTGAACAGACCCGGAACTGGGTCCCGGGTCCTCGGGCTCTGGTAGACCCGTGAGGACCTCTAGTTCTGACCCTCTCTTTTCCCTGCAACAGCCTGCCTGTTTGTCGGTGGGGTCTTATTCAAGTCATCTGATGAACTAGGCGCACGATGTTGGTAATATTCAAACAACTTAGACAGGCATGGATGATGCTCTCCCTGAGACATCCTGACACCAGCCACAGCTAGGGCACATTTTAACACTGCACAGAACAAATGCATTAAATGAGATCTGTCTAGAAGGATCATGTGTAACTAAGTGCATTGTACAACTGTACAGCGATCAATGCCAACTGAAATAGAAACAGTGAACTCTTTTTTACAGTGCTAAATAAATGACACTAACAGGCTATAAAAACGGACCCACCGCAGACATCTTGCACCCTTCTTCACGCCTGCTGAAGATGTGTGGTGCAGGCAGTGGGCGCGCACACTCGCGCCGAGTTAATGTCGCAGCATCACGTCAAGCATTAGGGAAGCATCGAGCATTTAGGCAGAACTAAAGTTTTATCAGCAGAAAAATGACATGCTGATATCGATAAGTAATTTTAAAGCCATTATCAGCAGATACCGATAATATTGTGTTTCCCTACGATGGACTATCTAGTGGTGTTGGTTGAGTCTGTCTTTGCTTTCTTGATTCTCTCTGGCTTTGCCTCCAAGTCTTTCTCCTTCTCCTCTGTTCTCTTTTTCTGTTCTCCTTCATTTGCTTTACTTTTCCTTCCTCAAATCTTTGTTTCCATCTTTGTCTCTCTTGTCTTAGATATTATATAAATCCTCTTTCTGGCTGTGAACTGATTTTCTCTCTCCGTTTTTTAAATACTCTCTGTTCTGCACTCCTCGACTGACAGATGTTACCTAGTCATTCTGGACTAAAACACAAAAAAGAACACTTCATATTTTGGTATTTTCCTAAAGCCTACGAGAGAGGTGTGTCTATGTACCCTCATCATGCATTATGTTCTGTAAGTTCCTAACCCGACCCTGACTGACCCCACAAAAGCAATAAAAAGCAGAACGTATTTGTTATTTATTCATTATTAGATAAACTAATACACTATTTATATTTCAGTCAGACAACTCGCGTTGTTTTAGTCTGAAATGTTTATTGCAGCAGAACACAGCTTGTTTGGCGTCTAGGCTCCGACCTCATCACTCCTCGCCGATTTATTTTACATGCAGAAATTGAGGAGTGATGAGATGATATCTTAAACCTCCTATTTGGAGCCTGCAGGTGGATGCTGGGGTGGTGGTGGGGCTGACAGTAGGAGCGCAGTGCTGGTGCAGGGCAGCGATGGCAATGACAGAGCAGAGGGAGAGACAGGAATCTTGCAGCTTAAATAGCCAATTGGGAGGAAGTGATTGTCAGGTGATGTGGAAGTGACGTATTTCAATTATTAAATCAGTGCAGCTCGAGTTGTCTGCCTGAACTAGCTCGCAGGCGTCGCCACATTTTAATAATATAAATTAGAAAATGACCTCAAACACGATGCCTTCACAGTGAATGTCAACTCCGTCATCGGCCTGTCACCACCGTCACATTTTCTGTCTGACCGTGGTGACAGGCCGATGACGGAGTTGACATCTGACGGAGTTGATATTTTAGCCATTTCTTTCACAAAACGAATGGAGTTCATGTAGCAGCCATTTTGTTTTCAGCTTGATGCTAGCTGCTGATGGAAGCAACTTCAGGAGACTTTAATGACCTAAACATGTCAAACAATTTCCTCACACGGTGTTGACACGTCACGGTTGTGACACATGAAGTATTAACATTACTATATTAATATACTGTAAAACTAAACAACATGCCTGTCTGTCATTGATGCACTCTGCAACGTGGAAAGGGGTCCTTCAGAGTGACAGCTGTCCCTGACATTGCCTGATTTTATTAGATTTTAATTCATGTCTGACGGTGTTGACAAAAAGTGGGGACACAACTTTGAAACCTTAACAATTGTGTGATTGACAAACCACTTAGCTCTGACATGAGATGTTAAGTGTTGTTTTTCATGAACCATTAAAAACAACATTTTCATCCATTTCATTGCATATGAATGATCGAACCCTTCTCTGTGGACGCGCTGCTTTAGATGTATTGAGAAGACAGTAAGTGTCATTGGTCTAATATAATAATGATTCAATGAAATTGAAGGAAATACTTGTGTTGAATACATTCTATTATTCATCCCTCATATCATCTACGATTGAAAATAATTGTATTTTTAAACCTAATAGCAGTTAAAGCTGTTTTCACCTGCCCCTTGATTGTCTCACCTGTGTCTCATTAGCCTCCCCTCCTAAGTTTATTTAGTCTTTGTGCTCCCGTCTCGTTCCCTCTTCATTGTCGTCCATCGTGTGTGAGTCTTTGTCCCTGACCTTTTTCTGGACATTCTTTGTGCTTCCCCTGACCCCTCGTGTCCCTTGGATTACCTGTTCCTGGTTTTGTTGTAAGTTTATTGCTCTGTCTTTTGATTTTCCTTTTTTTGTCTTTTGTTGGAGTTGGATTTTGTTTGTGCATTTTTGCCTTTTATTTAATTAAATCCGTTATGGAAGTCTGCTCCTGGGTCCTCACCTTTTGGTTTAAACGTAAACCCTGACAGGGCCTCAGACTCTGACTGTGGGCGACACTGCTGTGAGAGATGTACAAAGCATGTGCAGTGAAAACACCAAAGTGCTCTGTTTTCCCAAGGAGGTGGTCTCTGACATGGCAGAAAGAATCCTGCATATTGTTGCTGCACATCCCACTGTGAAAAACATCATGCTGCACAAATGATACTGCAAAGCAACAATCTGAAGTGCTGAAACAGGACTTCACGGGTCTGTTGAACACAGTCAGCTCTCTGGATGCAGATGTGTTTATCAGTGGCCCCATACCACCGGTCAGAAAAGCAGATGAGAGATTCAGCAGGTTGCGGGCACTGAATCAGCGGCTTTCACCTGCTTGTACTTTTCATTCAGTGCACTTTATTGACAATTTCAACATTTCCTGGGAACGCAGACATCTTTTTAAATCAGATGGAATTTTCCTCAACAAGTCAGGAGTAAAACTGTTCACCTCTAACCTAGTTTACTCCTTGCGTCACCCGTCAGTCCTCAATGCCAAGCACATGAGACAAGAGGAATCGGCACATCTCACAGCGGAAACCTCGAGGAAGAACCCCGTCTGCCCCCGCCCGAGGAGATTTCTGAACTGGAGAGACATCAGAGCCGAGAGGAGGGGACTCCACCCCCCTCCATCCCTTTCAACAACACCTGTGCCTCACCCCCTCAAACCCCAGCCAGGTCATCCTCTTCCTCAATCACCCTTTCTCCCTCCTCCCCACCATAGCGCCCACCTCCACCAGTTCCGACACAGCCATCACAGCCACGACGCCCTCCCCCTCCTGCTCCTCAGCGGCATCATGCTCCGTCTGCCCAGCCTGGTAAGGTTGGTATGGTTGCTTGTGTTCAAAATGTACCAAGCTCAAACTGTGGAGGGTCCAGGCTGTAAGGATAATGGCAGTCATGACTCTTTCCAGGATAAGCCCGGGCCCTGTATGACAAGAGGTTCCACAGTTTCTGTCCTCATAGGTAGAAGAAAAAAAAAGGTGAAGCTGCTGCGAAACAGGAAGCACTTATGTGATTCTGCAAATTTAGCAAATTTATCATCCATTCCTTGTGAGCAGATGAGGCTCCTCAGACACTAAAGCTGGCTTTATTTAACATCAGATCTTTAATCAATGATTTTATTACTGAGCACAAACTTGATTTGATGTTTTTAACTGAAAGTTTTATAAGTGAGGTCAGAGTGCATCAGAGAGGAGGCGGAGTCCCTCCAATGCAAGCAGCTATCCTTTGGAAATGTTGCTTCTTCTGAATATGTGGCTCTGCAGCTGAAGTCCTCCCCTCGGGTCATGCTCCTGAATATTTACAGGCCACCTAAATACTGTGCAAATCTGATGACTTTAATGAACTGCTGTCTTTGATCTGCACTGACTTTGACTGTGTTGTAATTGTTGGTGATTTTAACATCCATCCAGAAATCTGGGTGTAGTCATGGACTCAGACCTGAACCATCAAAGCCACATTAAACAATCACAAAGTCGGCCTACTATCGCCTCGAGTATATCCAGGATTAAAGGACTTATGTCTCAGCAGGATCTGGAAAAGCTGGTCCATGCATTTATCTTCAGCCGACTTGATTACTGTAACAGTGTCTTTACAGGTCTCCCTAAAAAATCAGTCAGACAACTGCAGCTGATCCAGAACGCTGCTGCTCGAGTCCTCACCAAGACCAGGACAGGAGATCACATCACTCCAGCTCTGAGGTCTTTACACTGGCTCCCTGTCTGTCAGAGAATAGACTTCAAAGTACTACTGCTGGTTTACAAAGCGCTGAACGGTCAAGGGCCAAAATACATTTGTGATCTCCTGACACAGTACGAACCATCCAGACCCCTCAGGTCATCAGGGACAGGTCTGCTTTCTGTCCCCGGAGTCAGAACCAAACATGGAGCAGCAGCGTTCAGTTTCTATGCTCCGTATATCTGGAACAAACTCCCACAAACATGCAGGTCTCCTGAAACACTCTTCAATCAAGCCTGAAGACTCACCTGTTCACAGCTGCTTTTTATTAAACTATTTTAATACATTTAATTTAATAACTGTTCTAATTATTTATATCTGCACTGCAGCTTAAACTCGGATCTTTTCATATTCTGGCTTCTGTTTTAATTTTATCTTCACTTTGCTTTTTAATGTCCTGTTTTATGATGTTTCTTTGCTTTCGTTGTTCTGTGTAAAACACGTTGAATTGTCTTGTTGCTGAAATGTGCTGTGTAAATAAACTTGCCTTGTCTTTTCTGTACAAAGTGTCTGCTTTGCTTTAAGTTAAATTCATTTGTTATCAAACTTTTAGTTTTCTGTCACCTGGAGGAAACTTGCTCCTCTCCCTCTCGTCTCAAAGTGGAAAGTCGTTCACATCATCTGTTGTCAGCATTCGGTGTGTTTGACAGAAACAGGCTGCACAGAGTTCGTTACAGAAGCTTTCAGTCTGCAAACAGTTTGTGTCCATATCAACTGTAATCCTTCACTAACGAGCTGAACCACACCTCCACCTGTGTCTCAGTTCAGCGATGTGTGAACATCATATTGACTTCTTCTTCTTCTCCACGTCTTCCTCTCTCAGATGAAGTGACAGCCTGATGCAGACAGTTGACAGATGAGTCTGAGCCTGTTTCTCTGTCACAGTGACAAACTGAGGAACTCTGCTTCATGTTGAGCAGCAGGACTCATGCTGGACAGAAAATCATTGTGACTGTGTTTCTTCCTCCAGGGTGGACCATGGTGGAGAGCAGTGGTTAAAACCTGGTCTGAAGAAGTGTAAGTGTGGAATCAGTTTGACTCATGATGACCAAACAGCAGACTGTCAGGTAACAAAGAATAAACCCTTCAGGTGTGTCTGATGATAAACTGCTGCTGTGTTGTGTCTTTTTCTCTCCATCAGATTTCTGTGAACTCACTCTGGACTCAAACACGGCAAACAGATACCTCAGACTGTCTGACAACAACAGGAAGGTGACACATGTGGGAGAGAATCAGTCATATCCTGATCATCCAGACAGATTTGATAACTGGTCTCAGCTGCTGTGTAGAAATGGTCTGACTGGTTGCTGTTACTGGGAGGTCGAGTGGAGGGGAGAGGTTTATATATCAGTGAGTTACAGAGGAATCAGAAGGAAAGGAGGCAGTTATGACTGTTTGTTTGGATATAATGATCAGTCCTGGAGTCTGATCTGCTCTGATGGTGGTTACTCTGTCCGTCACAATAACAGAAGAACAGCCCTCCCTCTCTCCTCCTCCTCTGTCTCTCACAGAGTAGCAGTGTATGTGGACTGTCCTGCTGGCACTCTGTCCTTCTACAGAGTCTCCTCTGACACACTGATCCACCTCCACACCTTCAGCACCACCTTCACTGAACCTCTTTATCCTGGGTTTATGTTCTGGTCACCTGGTTCCTCAGTGTCTCTGTGCTCTCTGTAGGAGGGAGAGTCTCCTCGTGTCCACAGGAACACTAAACACAGCTGTGGACCTTCTCAGACACAAAGAACATGAACAGATCATTCTGCTTTTTCTATCCTGTCACATTAGGATCATTTCTGTTGTGTTTAAAGTAAAACTGTGTAAGTGAAGCTGCTTTCATTATTCCTCTGTTGAGCCAGAACATTGACACTGTCGCTCTGTTGTTGTAATCTCAGTGTCGCCAGCAGATGGCAGCAGTTCTGTCTGCAGCTGAGAAAGTGTCCATCTGTGTTGATTCATGTGTAAATAAATGTTTGAGTGTTTTCATGTGCAAGAGGTTTCAAGTGTTTATGGAAACAAACATCACAGTAAATATTCAGTACGAAGTGGATTTTTTTCTTGAAGACACTTGTCGACCACGTCTGTCCCGTCTTAAGCTCTGACTGTGTGCGTGTGCTTCTACAGGTTAACACGTTTTTGTCACGTGTGCAGATGGCATGAACAGGTCTTTCATTGTCATTATAATAATATTAAAGATTCATATTTATTGTGAAGTCCATCAAACAACTACAAAGTGAGATCAATGAGCAAAAGGAAACAACATCTGTAGCACTGACTGTGCTTCACGACACCAACCAGACCACAGCCTCTGTATGTGAGCAATCAACTGTTTCCACAGATACTGTATGTACGGTGACATGTGACCGCTTTAAGGCCACTGTTACTGTACTTCAGTTTTAATGTATGGGTAAACCCTGACGTGTATTACACACACACTAAATGTAACACAAAGACAATAAACTCATACAACCTGATAAACCGAGCAGATAAAACGTATCACCATGGAAACCATCAACACATTTTGGCTTTCAATAAGGAGATTGTGCTAACTAAAGAGTCAGAATAATGAATGAGAGCTAAATATATTCATTCCCCTTTTATCAGATATTAAAACACAAAATCTACAGTTCAGGTCATCAAAATGCTGGAGCTGGGGGAGACGTCCGGTGGCGCTGAAGCGAATGGCAGCCTAAAACCCCGCTCCCAACCGGTCGGATATTTATCCCCTTTGAAGAACACACATACAAAAAAACTGTATTGAAACGTAGCATGGAAGGGGATAAACCAAGAAAGACTAAATGTAAACAAGGCTCAAGACGTGATAAAGGGGAGACAGTCGAAGAAACATACAGCGAGGAGGAAAGCAATGAGAACAATGGCGACGCTGACGAGGCAGTGGCTAGCCCCGTAGCTAGCCCCGTCATGCAGGCCATCTATAATGAGATTCGTGCCCTCAGGCCGGATCTTAAAAGTGAAATGAGTGAATTCCGACTTTCCTTTCGTAGCGACATGAAGAAGGAGTTGAACGAGTTTAGAGGAGAAATCAACCGGAAACTCCAGGAAGCTACAGGTGAGCTACAGGCTACCATAGCAAGAGTGGCGGAGGCCGAACAGCGCATATCTGACATTGAAGAATGGGACGCGGCAGCGAAGGAGGCTCTCACCCAGGCGATTGAGACCCAAGAGAACCTGCAGGCTAAGCTAACTGAGCTAGAAGCACGCTCACGCCGGAACAATCTCCGTATAAACGGAGTACCGGAGGAATCAGAGGGGTCCAACCTAGCGGAGTTTGTTACAAAGTTAATAAAATCAGAAGTCGGCCTGCCGGTCGTGGACATGGACCTCGGAATACAGCGCTGTCACCGGGCACTTGCCCCAAAGCCTCCCCGAGATGCACCACCTAGATCACTGGTAATCTGCTTCCTCGAGTTCAGAGTGAAAGAACAGGTGTTACATACTGCGTGGAAGAAGAAAGATGTTCGCTACGAAGGGAAACAGATTTATTTTGACCATGATTACCCTCCCGAGATTCTGAAGAAAAGAAAGGCATATGTGGGGATACTGAGAGAGCTCAAAGCCAAAGGTATCCGCTTCCAAACGCCACATCCAGCTAAGCTGAAGGTGTTTTTTGACAGCGGCACCCAGGTCTACGAGAGCGCGGCAGAGGCGGCTAAAGACCTGAAGAAGAGAGGATTCCCCATGGAAAACGTTAAGGAGCCAGACTCTGCAGCGTTCAAGCAGCGGAGACTGGCAACGTGGGAGAAGGCAGGTACAGCTCGCCGCAGACAGGTAGTGGACCACAGGCGGATAAGAGAGAGACTACGGAGCTTTCAGCGTGCTCCACTGGGAGCATCGGTTGCGAGTGATGCGCCACAGGGTAAACATCTCCACACTATCGCAGGGTGAGTGGCTACCTCTATAAAAGGCTTATCTAAGACCATAATGCTTGGGCTTTTGAATTTTTGATTTTTGTCTACTTACCATGAGAGTTTAAGACTTTAAGAAATTTACCTATGTTGCATTTTTATACCTTAAAAGAAAACGCTTTTGCAATTTTATTTTCAGTTTACTAAGGAATTCAATTTCCTGTCCTAAAAGTTCTTATTCTTATCCTTATACCTGGGAAGGCAACACTTGTGTTTCTCAACTCTCTGCCAATTTACAAAGAGACTTAATATTATTATTTACTGAGCTTGATAAGATGGAACTTCATACCGGTTACGGGGAAACTGACTTGAAAGTGCAGACTAGTATCTTCTCTGATACTGACGAGAGGCCCTCGGCGGACGCGAGGATCTCCTCTCAACTCTCAACAAGTTTCATTTGAACTTCGGACTTGGAAGTCTTTGGTTTTTCTGTATTGTTGTTCATTGTTCATGTTTGGGATACCATGGGTAATGTTACACAGGTGTACACAGGTTGGAAAAGTACATGCATCATCAGGAATATAAGATAGTCACGCTAAATGTTAATGGGCTGCATAATCCGATTAAAAGGAGTAAAATTATAGCTAAAATGAAACGAGAAAAGCTGCAGGTAGTTTTTTGGCAGGAAAACTTGTATTTCAAAATACTTATTACTCATCTCATAAATCAGGCCGTAGGAGGGGAGTGGCTATACTGATCCCTAATGCAGTAAATTTTGAATTTATTTCAGAAGTGAAAGATAAGGAAGGGAGATTTGTTTTAGTAAAGGGCAAATTAGATAATGAAGAAGTGACTTTACTTGATGTATATGCCCCCCCAGGGAGCAAAAGAATATTTTTCAAGAAATTATTTGAATTGATAGTCTTGGAAACACAGGGGATTCTAATTTATGGTGGTGATCTTAATGTCCACCTCCAACCTAAATTAGATGTGTCTAATCAGTGCCAAAAGAAAAGTCCAAATGCCATTTTAGTCCAGCAGATGCTTGCAGAGCTGGGTCTGATTGACGTGTGGAGAGTCTCATCCAGGAGAAAAACAATTCACCTATTATTCCCCATGTCACTCTGTATATTCACAAATTGATTATTTATTTATGTATAAATCAGACTGGCACAGAGTCAGGGACTGTAAGATAGGGATTAGGGACGTATCTGACCATTCAGGGGTGTACCTAACTCTGCACCTATCTAATCAACGGAAAAATACACTCTGGAGACTTAATACGAGCATTTTCAATGACAAAACAGTACAGAAACAGATTCAACAGGAATTTGAAACATATTTACAAAATAATGATAATGGAGAGGTGTCTCCAAATACTTTATGGGACGCAGCAAAGGCAGTCGTTCGAGGTAAAATTATTGCTCTCACGGCCTTTCGGAAAAAGGAAAAAGAGAAAAGACTTGTTGAACTACAGGAGGAAAGGAAGTCATTAGAAATTAGACACGCTGAACAAAAGGATCCTCAGATATTAACTAGAATAAATAAAATTTAACAAGATATAAATGGTATATATGATGAGGAAATTGAAAAACGACTTAAATTTACCAAACAAAGGTATTATGAGACGGGGCCTAGGGCGATGAAACTGCTTTCCTGGAGGATACGAAAACAACGGGGAAAGAATACCATTTATAAGATCAGGGACCCCAAGACACAAAAGGTTTGCAGTGATTCAGAGGATATTCAACGTGCTTTTGAACTATACTATAAAGACCTATATACCCAACCGACCATGGCAGATATTACAACAATAGAGACTTTTGTAAGTTCATTAGACCTACCATCTATAGGAGAACAACAAAATAAAGAAATTATTGCTGAGATAACAGCAGAAGAACTGAATAGAGCCATTTCAAGATTGAAAGCTAATAAGGCTCCGGGTACAGATGGATATCCGTCCGAGTGGTATAAAACATTTAAGCTCCAAATAACACCTACTCTGCTTAACTGCTTTAATCATACACTGAGAACAGGGGAAGCCCCCCAATCATGGAAAGAAGCAGTTATCTCTATCATCCCGAAAGAAGGAAAAGATAAAAAGGAATGCAGCTCATACAGACCAATATCAGTCTTGAATGTAGACTATAAATTATTTGCTTCAATCCTATCTAAGAGACTGGAATCCATTGTCCCGGAGCTGGTAGATTTAGATCAAACAGGCTTTGTATTAAATAGACAGACACAGGACAATTAAGGAGAACACTACAACTGGTGAGTCATATTACATCAAAAAACATCAGTGCAATGTTGGTCAGCCTAGACGAAAAGGCTTTTGACTCGGTGGGTTGGGCATATCTATACAGGGTACTTGCAAGATTCGGCTTCAAAGACGGTTTTATTAAATGTATTAGAGCGTTATACTTCTCTCCAACAGCCAGGATCAGGATCAATGGACACCTGTCGCAAACTATTTATTTGGAAAGAGCCCAACCCTATTCGCGTTATTTATTGAACCTTTGGCTCAAGCAATTAGAGAGGACTCTGAGATAGAGGGGATTATGATTAGAGGAGAAGAACATAAGATTTGTATGTTTGCAGATGATGTTCTGCTTTTTATTACAGGCCCAGACTCAAGCATCCCTAAATTGATGTCTCTGCTAAGAAAATACAATTCATATTCTGGATATAAGCTAAATATTCAAAAAACACAAACCCTCACATTTAATTATACACCCCACCCAGATACATAAGGGAAATATAATTTTAAATGGGACTCGCCCAAAATAAAATATTTAGGAATAAACCTCACTAAAGATATGTCAAAAAATTTTTAAAGTAATTACAGCCTCATTAATAAAGTGATCAAATCTGACATCTCTAAAAGGTCCCTCCTCCCACTAGATATGAGTAATAGAATAGAAATAATTAAAATGAATGTGTTGCCACGGCTTCTTTATCTCTTCCAGTCATTGCCTCTAGAGGTACCCCAAAAACAATTTGATGAGTGGAATGCCTGGATCTCAAGGTTCGTTTGGAACAATAGAAGACCTAGGGTTCAGTTCAAGACACTCCAGCTGAAAAAAGAGAAGGGAGGAAGAGCTTTACCATGCTTACAGGATTATTATTTTGCTGCGCAATTGAAACCCTTAGTATACTGGTGTGCTCCAAACTATGAATCTAAATGGAAATGCTTGGAAATTACACAGATAAAAATTCCAATACAATCTGTAATAGGAAATAAAAGCCAAGCTGAAAGACATAACAGTTTGAATCAATGGACTTTATTCACTCTTCAGCTATGGTTTAAGGTTTTGAGGAAGTTACGAATAGAGAAACAGGCTGGGGTCTTGAACTGGGTAGCATATGATCCAGAATTTGAACCCGCTAGATTGGACGGGGGCTTTAAACAGTGGGCTAGCAGAGGTATCACGTCTTTCTGTTCCCTCATCTCAAACAGAAAATTTCAGAGTTATAAATTCATTTCCGACAAATTTGCACTGGAAAAGCAGGACTTTCATAGATACCTGCAAGTCAGAGACTATTACAATAAAAAATTACAAATCAAAGAGGAGAAGGAATACAATCTGATTTCTATATTTCATGATGCATACCAAAAAAAAGACAATAAAACGTTGGTCTCAAGAATATACGGAAGCATACAAGCCTCTAAAAATCATTCTACGACATCCATAAAACAAAAATGGGAGAGGGAGTCAGAAACACAAATATCAGAAGAAATCTGGATGGAAATATGTGAGACACAAGCGACCACTGCAAACTCAAGAGCGTTGAGAGAGTTCGGCTGGAAGAATGTAGTGAGATTTTTTATAACTCCTAAAATAACAGCACTGCAAACAGGCACACAGAGCCGAGGCTTCTGTTGGAGACAATGTGGAACCTCTATGGCTAATCACTTTCATGTTTTTTGGGCCTGTCCGAAAATCCAGACATTCTGGGGGGAGGTGGCTACCGAGATAAATAAAATAATTGGGGTGGATTTAGATTTCTCTTTTGTTACTTTGTATCTCGGTAAAATACCAGAAACAGTCCTACAGAAAGATAAATACTTATTGAAGATACTTTTGGCATGTAGTAGGAAAGCTATAACTAGGAAATGGTTGCAACCAGATCCTCCAACATTGGAGCAGTGGCGCGGGATCATTCAAGAAATTTACTGTATGGAGAGACTTACTTTTGTTTTAAGACTCCAGTTGGAGAAATGTACTGAACGCTGGGAAAAATGGATTGTGTATGCACCTTGAATAGTATGACATTAAACCATGATGTATTTGTAAAAGAATACTTTGATTTAACTGTAACACCCATGATGATATCATGTTCTTTGTATATGTAAAAAATAAATAAAAAGTAAAAAAAAAAAAAAAATGCTGGAGCCGATCCCAGCATGTCATTGGGCGAGAGGCGGGGCTACACCTCGTCACCAGTCAATCAATGTTAATCCAGTCAACAATATGCTGTCACCGCGAGTCAGGGCTCAGTCAGTCCCGTCAGGAACTGGTAGCAGCCTGCTGCCTGGAAACTGCCTGTCGGGTCAATGCAACACATCTGTTCGGTGCTTAGTTGAGCTGTGCTGAGTTGACTGCTTGAATCCGAGGACCGGACCACCCCAACTTCCACCCGCTACAGTCAGCCTTCAATCTTAGAACACACAGGATGGCGTACTCCCGTTGGATGCTGTGTGACGTCTAATGACACGTCCCGACAGTCATGATAGTAAGTAGTGAACTGTTGGACAGGACAGGTGGAAATCAATACACTTATTGTTAATATTTGACTGCTGTGATTGACTGTTTTTAGTGCGCTGTACGCAGGATGTAATAGGTTACATGTCTCCGGACTCCTGAATCTCGCCCATGTTATTTGTGTTCCTTTAAGCATGTTTCAGCTAACAGTTAACAGCTAACAGCTAACAGCTAACAGTTAACATTAGCTTAGTTTGTGTTATATGACTGGAGTATGAATTAAGATATACTAAGATATAAGAGTTGTTAAGCTGGAGGATATTTGTAAATCTCTTGCATTTGTTTTACTGTCTTACAGAAACCATTCATCTGTTTACTCAACAATATAAACAATCTCCAATAAGGACTACAGTAAACAACAACTGAAGAAGAAAAGAAACTAAGGAGTTTACACCGGCATGAAAGAGCTGCCAGAAAACGTATCATGAACAACGTGACTTGTGCACGTTTGAGTTTAATCTTTTATGTTCTCTATATAATCTTAAATCTACTCCTCTTGTGCTCTTAGCTTCGAACATGTATGCTTTAAATATCTCTGACATCATGTTGGCCTCTGATTCTCTCAGTCAGCTGTCTTGAGAATTATTTCAGTTGAGTCTTTAAAGATCCTATTGTTGATTTCTGTTTCCTGTAAGTTACACTGACTTTATGTCCGCCTTTAAAATTACTGACAGTTGACTTTTTATGACTCAATTTATTAGTGAATTGTTGATTGCATGGAACTATTTTAACCTTGACTTTTATCAATGATCATTACTTTAGTCTTTTCATCGATCAGCATGGTTGATTCTTCTGTCTATGTACTTTCATGTACTCATTTAACCATGTCATATATCCATTTATTGAACATTTGGCTGTGTTGTTAATCACTTATCATTTATATTTACATTTATTAAGTTGCTAGAGAACTTTGAATTATTATTTGTAGTTTAGAGGGTTGTTGAAACTGGTCTTGTCTGTGAACAGATCTATGGCTGGGTTTCCGGCCTGCAGCTGGTGCTAAGGTGGGGGCGGATCGCGTGGGGTAGGGAGGCACGCAGCTCCTGTCGGCCATAGCTATGGGTCGGCTGGACACGTGCGCCTCACCTCACGTGGACGGGCCTCGTGATCTGGTTACAGGTGCAGGAGCTGGGGATTCCCGGCTCTTGCCCAGAGGCCAATACAAAGGCCACTGCCCAGGGATCGGGGATCACTCTTCGCTCTGTTCTCCCCAGGGCATGCCTTCTCTCAGAGAGCTTTTCATCGGCAGAAAGAGGTACAGCAAATAGCCGGAACATATTTTAAATTGAATCTTAATTTCTGGCATTATTTAGGTTTGAAGCAAAGAATCGATGACTGTTGGGCCTGCAACATGTGGATGCTCGTAAGCTCCTGGAGACATATGCGCCTACTGAGGGTTTGCATGGTATCCTTCAGCAGACAAACCTAAACAGGACTCGAGGATTTGTGAATCAATGGCCGGCAGAAACCCAAAATTCAGCTGATAGAGAAAATGTAATTTCAGGTTTCTTAAATTACATCCAAATTGTCCAACTTCTAAATGTTCTGCCTCATTTAAAGGCATCTGAAAACAGAACCAGACCAGTTCTGACAAATTAGCATTTATTTTACATTTATATTTTCATTTTTTGTGTCATTTATAACTGAGTGAACAAATAAAAGGCATGTAAAACTTTAAGAAGCCCTCTGTGGGAGTTTTCATTTCAGAGTGAGTGGTATTAAATCAATAGAGAGAAGGCTTTTCTTCAAGGAGGACTCCGCTACGCCCCCAAGGTAAGCTCAAGAGAGCCACACTACGGCCGCATTACTGACTTATAGCCTCACACAGCACACACAGGGCAGAGAGCACCTTCAGACGGCCCCTTCCTGAGGAGCGTTAGGCATCTTCGCCCAGTGAAAACCTCATAGCTGTTAGGAGTTCAATCATAGAGGGGTCACACTAACAGGGCTCTCAGACGGAGGAAGATAGTGGTTAAAGTCAAATAAGGGGGCCCTTATCCTCCACCCCCCTCCCCTTCCTGCATCTCTCCCTTAGCCTTGTAGCCTTAAGTCAGGGACGAGGCCTTAGGGTGGGAGATCGGACCCACAGGGGTACGTTGGTAGAGACCGGACAAAGGGACAGAGAAACTAACCGTATTATTTCTTTTTCATCCTTTTCATCACCTCCTTCGTCATCTACACCACCTTCCTCCTCATCTTTAACACATTAAACATCTTTGTAGGAGCCATTTTGAGCGTGTGTGTTATGGTTGTCTTAGGTTGTAAATAGTTTGATGAATATGTTCTTATAATGATTTACTTTGACCACTAGGGTGTGTATTTGAGTTGGGTGATTGGTCACATGACTAGGTCATGTGTTTATAGGTCACAGGTGAATAGAAGTTAGTTGGTGTAGGTGGAGCATGGGGTTGGATAGTCACCACAATCTCAGTCATCTTCATCACGTTCAACATTATCTATATTACCTGTAACATCATCATTAGTATCATCACCTCCGTCAGCATCAGTATCTTCGTCAACTCCTCCAGCAGCATCTTCGTCATCTTCTTTACCTCCTTGTTGTCTTCATCATATTCTCAGTCAACTTTAACTGTGGTGGTCCAATACATTCTCTTTTTTCTCTTCATACATGTTTTAGTGTTTCTTTCCTGTGTGCCTCTGCTTTGGTTTCCCCTGTGTGTTTGTTGTCTTTCAGAGGCTGGGCGTGGCCTTCAGGTGCCGGAGCTCCCTGAATGCACACCTTCGCTTCATCACTCAATAACCGGCGTCAGTACTTCAACCCCGGCTCTTCTCATCCACACTGCCAGATGATTTCCACCTTCCCAGTGGTATAGTCAGTCCCTTTCTGCAGCTGCTTGTTGAACTCTTTTCTGTGTTTTTTGATCACCAGTGTTTTTTCCGTGACTTACCTTTTTGTGTCCTCTCCTTGCCTCCAGTGCCTCCTCCTGCCGAGCTCCAGTGCCTCTCCACCCAGCCTCTCTGCTCCTTCACCTCAACTTCCCTTCTTCGATGCCTCAAACCAGCCAGCCCATTCAGTGCAGTCTCTATTACCCATCTCCCTTTATCTGCCGGTCGTCCTTGTGGGTCCAATTAACAACCTTAACATTGACATCTCCTTCATCTATGTCACCTTCTTCAGCATTAGTAACTTTGTCACTTCCTTCGGCATCACCTTCTTTGTCACCTCTTTCAGCATCATCTTCGTGACCTCCTTCATCATCCTCAACATGTTCAACATCATCTTTACTACCTGTAACATCATCATCAGTATTTTCATCACCTCATTCAGCAGCATCTTCGTCACCTTTGTCATTACTGCTGTAAATTTCACCTTTTAAATCATCTTGTTAACCACCTCGTTTTCTTTGTAACATCCTCAGTCAACTTTGACATCTCATCATTTTCATCAGCTTCATCATCATCTTCTTCACCTTCTTCATCTTCACCAGCTTTAACATCATCTGCACACCCTTTAACAGCATCTTTGAAACCTTCTTCAGCAGCATCTTCTTCACCTCCATCATCATCTTCTTCACCTCCAACATTATTTTATCACCTCCTTCATCATCTTTATCACCTCCTTCATCATCTTCATAACCTCCTTCATCATCTTTATCACCTCCAACATCATCTTTATCACCTCCATTATCTTCGTCACCTCCATCATCTTCTTCACCTCCTTCATTATCTTCTTCACCTCCAACATCATCTTTATCACCTCCATCATCTTCTTCACCTCCAACATCATCTTTATCACCTCCTTCATCATCTTTATCACCTCCAACATCATCTTTATCACCTCCTTCATCATCTTCTTAACCTCCTTCATCATCTTCACCTCCAACATCATCTTTATCACCTCCATCATCTTCTTCACCTCCAACATTATCTTTATCACCTCCTTCATCATCTTCATAACCTCCTTCATCATCTTCTTCACCTCCAACATTATCTTTATCTCCTCCTTCATCATCTTCTTCACCTCCTTCATCATCTTCATAACCTCCATCATCTTTATCACCTCCAACATCATCTTTATCACCCCCTTCATCATCTTCTTCACCTCCAACATCATCTAAATCACCTCCTTCATCATCTTCTTCACCTCCAACATTAGCTTTATCACCTCCTTCATCATCTTCTTCACCTCCAACATTATCTTTATCACCTTCTTCATCATCTTCTTCACCTCCTTCATCATCTTCTTAACTTCCTCCATCATCTTTATCACCTTCTTCATCATCTTCTTCACCTCCTTCATCATCTTCTTAACTTCCTCCATCATCTTTATCACCTCCATCATCATCTTCTTCACCTCCAACATCATCTTTATCACCTGCTTTATCATCTTCTTCACCTCCAACATCATTTTTATCACCTCCTTCATCATCTTCTTCACCTCCTTCATCATCTTCATCACCACCTTCATCATCTTCTTAACCTCCTTCATCATCTTCTTAACCTCCAACATCATCTTTATCACCTCCTTCATCATCTTCGTCACCTCCTCCATCATCTTCTTCACCTCCTTCATCATCTTCTTCACCTCCAACATCATCCTTATCACCTCCATCATCATCTTCGTCCCTCCTTCATCATCTTCTTAACCTCCATCATCTTCATCACCTCCTTCATCATCTTCTTCACCTCCATCATCATCTTCTTCACCACCAACATTATCTTTATCACCTCCTTCATCATCTTCGTCACCTCCTTCATCATCTTCTTCACCACCAACATTATCTTTATCACCTCCTTCATCATCATCTTCACCTCCAACATCATCTTCTTCACCTCCTTCATCATCTTCGTCACCTTCTTCATCATCTTCTTCACCTCCATCATCATCTTCTTCACCTCCAACATTATCTTTATCACCTCCTTCATCATCTTCTTCACCTCCTTCATCATCTTCTTCACCTCCTTCATCATCTTTATCACCTCCTTCATCATCTTCTTCACCTCCAACACCATCTTTATCACCTCCTTCATCATCTTCGTCACCTCCTTCATCATCTTCTTCACCTCCTTCATCATCTTCGTCCCTCCTTCATCTTCTTCACCTCCAACATTATCTTTATCACCTCCTTCATCATCTTCGTCACCTCCTTCATCATCTTCGTCACCTCCTTCATCATCATCTTCACCTCCTTCATCATCATCTTCACCTCCATCATCATCTTTGTCACCTCCTTCATCATCTTCTTCACCTCCTTCATCATCTTCTTCACCTCCTTCATCATCTTCGTCCCTCCTTCATCATCTTCTTCACCTCCAACATCATCTTTATCACCTCCTTCATCATCTTCGTCACTTCCTTCATCATCTTCTTCACCTCCATCATCATCTTCTTCACCTCCAACATCATCTTTATCACCTCCTTCATCATCTTCGTCACCTCCTTCATCATCTTCTTCACCTCCTTCATCATCTTCTTCACCTCCAACATTATCTTTATCACCTCCTTCATCATCATCTTCACCTCCTTCATCATCATCTTCACCTCCATCATCATCTTTGTCACCTCCTTCATCATCTTCTTCACCTCCTTCATCATCTTCGTCCCTCCTTCATCATCTTCTTCACCTCCAACATCATCTTTATCACCTCCTTCATCATCTTCGTCACCTCCTTCATCATCTTCTTCACCTCCTTCATCATCTTCTTCACCTCCAACATCATCTTCTTCACCTCCTTCATCATCTTCGTCCCTCCTTCATCATCTTCTTCACCTCCAACATCATCTTTATCACCTCCTTCATCATCTTCGTCACCTCCTTCATCATCTTCTTCACCTCCTTCATCATCTTCTTCACCTCCATCATCATCTTCTTCACCTCCAACATCATCTTTATCAGCTCCACTAAAGACCTTCAGCTCTGCTGCCTTCTTTACTTTGATCTCTGTTAAGCTCTTGACAACATGAAGCTCCTGCAGCTGGTGCTTTTCAGCTTCCTGGTTGTTCAGCAGGGCAGTCGATCACTTCAACAGCTTTCAAGCGGTCATATTTCTTCAGTGTCAGCAGTATTTGAAATGCATTTCAGCTCAATTCACACGTAATCATTAATGTTATAATCATCATTATTAAGATAAGAAGATTATTCTTATGATGGACAGAGCGCTAAAAGCTGTGGACAGTGTAGTGTGGACCCCTCAACGATTCGTAAATGTTTAAGAGTTTTGGTCAGTGGGCGTGGCCTTGGCAGCATGGCTAAGTTGGCTAAGCGCTGCCATCTTGCGATAGTGACATCATATGGAGCCAGAGACTGCGCAGTAGAGATCGGCGGGTGGTGCCACTGTAGCCACTTCCGCTAACCCAAACACACACTTAACTTACCGAAAACACAGCAAGGATCCCGCACGCTGGCGTGTTTAACAGCAGAACAGCTTCTTGTGTTGAACAACACCTTTTTTGGACACCAAGTTGTATGAAATACTTGCTAGCAGCGTAGTGGATGCAAAGCTATTAGCTGACTCACGTAGAATAAGTCGTTCCGGTGAGATGCCAGGGTCATGAAACCAAAAAGTTTGACCCTACAGAAACAACACGCAGGCGATGGTGATCCCTTTCAACGCAAAATCATCGTCCTAGGATTTCATATGCTGCACCGTTTTTTTTGGCACTATTTTCTCTCTTGAAAGATCCAGTATCACTACGCCTGCAGCAGGCCGGTTTCTCAGGTGACGTGATCCATCAGCTGTTTCTAAGAGAACACGCTGGTATTGGTACCTTGGGAGACGGCGTTTGTTTGTTGTTTCAAAATGGTGCAAATTTGTGATTTTGATCATTTTACTGGCACGGATCGTGCCCTTATAGAATTTTGGCTTGTTACAGTCGGCGTACACATAGTACCAAGCCGATGGGTAAAAAAGCCTTTTACAGTGCTCGCTCACTCACAGTGCTGGCTTCCTCTGAGCTTGAGACATCTTGCATACTCAGCATCACCAGCTGATTCCCGACAGCCGTAGCTCTCCAACTCCGTGGGCATTGGCTGACACTCCCCACAAGTGCACCGCCAGTTTCCGTGCAGTCTCTCTCCTTCCAGCAGCTGTGGGTGTAATAGATAGAATTTTATGTTATTATAACATGTTAAGTTCATTGGTCATAAACAAGTCCACAAGTCTTAAAAACAGGAAGTGACTTAAAAACAGTTAATTCATTGTTACAAGGTTGAATATAAATGTGATTTCATAAAAGGTTAAAAATGTCAAAATGGTTTTAAGTGTTTAAAACAAAGTCCTCGAAAAGAGATTAAAACTCTTATCTATATATATAAACAAATATCTTCCTGCCGGAGTCATTCATCTGTGATCTACCTGTTAAGCCTCCTGAGAGATGATGATGTGATTGATTAGTCATGCCTGTATTGACCTGAAGGGGGAGCTCTCGGCCACGATGCCTCATGCTCGATGAAGCTGCCAGAGAGGAAGCATCGTGTCTGAGCGTCTTCATTGATATCTCCCTTTATCAGGGCGCAACATGGGCGCATCATCTGCTTGCACAGCGTCTCTCTCTCCCCTTCTATGTTTATCTGACAAAGTTCAGCATCAGTGTATTCAGGTTCATACAGGTATCCTGTTGGATCCGTTGTTAAAGGTAAATCTTCCTCATCACTTTCACAGTCCGACCCGTTTACTTGGCGCAGTATATGAAATCCTAGCACGATGATTTTGTGTTGAAAGGGAGCACCATCACCCGCGTGTTGTTTCTGTAGAGTAAAACTTGTTTCATACAACTTGGTGTCCAAAAATCCGAACTATCCCTTTAAAGCGCCGCCTAGTGGTAGGTGGAGTTAAGCCTTGAGTGACAAAAATCAAAGTTGGTCATCACGTCATGGACAGCTACAGGATGCATGATCACTGTGTGTTAGCTTTCACCACCTGGTGGCAACTCCTCTTAGTAATCTAACTCCTTCATGCACTGTCCAAAACGCATCACACATCTGCTCCCTGCAAACGGCAGCACACCCTAATGTGCTCATTGTAGGATCATATGTGTTTCCCTGTCAGTGTCGACCCATCAGGTTGATGAATCTGAGGATTAGAGACAGAGCAGCATATGAAGTCGTGTTTTGGCGTTTCTGTAGTGTTGCAGGATGTGATGTCCGTGTGTCTGTGGAGTATTAACAGAGCTTCATGCAGGGATTCACGAGGTCAGTGAGGCCTCACTCTGTCTAAACAAACAGCCTGCTGTGGCGGAGCAGCCAGTGAACTTTGTCCTGCAGGAGACAGTCTGTTCGACAGTTTCTTTGCCCTCAGCAGGACCGAGCTGCAGCTAATCGTTGCAACATGGCGGAGAGGAGAACGGCGCTGAAGGCAGCAGCAGAGCCGGACTTCCTGCAGTTTAATGATCTGGCCTGTGAGGCGGTCGGTGGGACGGTGAGTCTCTGTCGGCTTTTTAAGAAACACTTTAATAATGATGAACTACAAACAAGCTGTCATGGATGATCCTTGTGTAGTTATGTATTTGGTACGCCGTTCACTACCCTTGTGTTGCTTTGATTCCTGCCTTTATGTTTCCCATCTTTGTGATGTGTGCCCAGCTCTTATTGTGTTCACCTGGGCCTCGTCAGTCTTACCTGTGTCTGATTACCTGGTGTGTATTGAGTCCCTGTTTTCCTCCTTTCTGTGCTTTTACGCCAGCTTTGTCTGCCTGTGTGAAACGTCTGTGTGTTCGTATTACTCCTCTCAGTGTTTCTGTGGACCTTGTTTTCTGGATGATGATGATGACACTTTCTCCGCCTGGTCTCTGGAACTGGAAACTTTTTCTTTTGTCTTTTTGTGTTTGAATGAATCATTTGGTGAATCTGCAGCTGCGTCCTCACTCTCTGTCTCACAACACAAACACATTCATTACTGTAATACATGAACACATGGTGATGAGTCTCCTGTGAACCTGTAGTATTAGGTCATTTACTTCAGTGAAAGTCATAAACAGTAGGTAAAATGTCCAATCACATGAAAGTAAAGTGCACACACAGGTGCAGCAGTGTTCTCAGTATATGTAGTTTTTCATTATCACAGTAAAAGTATTCGATTGTTTGTACTGATGATGTTTTCAGACTTTATGCTAAGCTAAGCTAAATGGTTGCAGGCTGTGGCTGGTATCAATGTGAACCTCTAACATGAACATCAATAAGCCTTCATGTCCTTCAGTTATCAAACACAGCACAAATCCTTTCATGTGTTTCTCAGGTGATTTTTGCCTCAGACGAATGGTTCGCTCCGGCTGCAAACCTGCTGAAGGTATGCCAGTGATCCACCACGGGTTCACAACACATGTTTGACTGCAGCAGCTCATGCAATAATAATAATAACAATAATGATTGTGAAGGATTCACGCAGCATCTGTGGCCCTGTTACTCCTGTGATTCTTGTGAGCTAACATGTACTGAGTGTATTGTGATTCAGAGGGAGCCGCCACAGTTCATCTCTGCTGCCTTCACGGAGTTTGGAAAGTGGATGGATGGATGGGAGACGAGGAGAAAGAGAACACCAGGTCAGTGTCTGGAACAAACTCTCCTGTTCTCTGACAATCAACCAAAAAAGGAAGTGCTTCCTTTTTCTAACTAACTTCTTCTTGTAATCACACGTGTTTTATTTTAAATACCAAAATGTTTCATTACAGCGTCTGCTTGTCAACAGCAGGTCTGTGGTGTCACGCTATGATAAGATGAGCCAGTCAGATATGTAACAGCTACTTAGCATCATCCACTTAGATTTTAGATGCAAAAACAACTCGCTAATGCTGCAAACAAGTTCATGGTTACATAAGTACCAACGTACATACGCTAGTTATGTAACTTACACATGTCATGCTACTCACACTGTCTATGATGCCACTATCGTACATTTGTTACTGTAACGGATCCAGACAATCAGAGACTCAAACGTAGAGAAGTACAGGACACAAGGCAAAGCAAGAACACGAACACGAGACGTCCACAAATTCACTTCAGGCTGTGTCGCGAAAGTCAATCAGAGTTTGGACAGCATCCGACACGAGGACACTCCTGACAGAGCATCGTCTTTACGTGTTCCTAATCTGCATCATGATGTCATGTCAGCAAACTTCAGAGCCGTTCATTAAGTTGTAGCGCTCCTACCCTCTATACCAGCGGTTCTCAAAGTGGGGCCAGGGGCCCGCGAACCACAGCCTGGGGGTCCGCAAGAAATTTGAATAAAATTAACTCCTGTTTTTAAGTATGAACATGATTCAAAATGTTTTTCTGTTTATCGTAGAGTTGTACATCGTGCGTCGGTGCGTCGCAAACTGCAGCACAGTAAAGTTATTCGTGCAGAAACGGCTCCTGTCCCTCGCGGCGGTCTCCCAGCGCGTCACGTTCTGGGGAGCGCTGGCTCGAGCCTCAAATGTTTTGAATGAAGCCCCGGTACGATGTTCAGTATCAGCCCGTCTCTCTGCTCCGCTCGTATTTACTGTCACTCTGCCGCTCTCTCTCTCGTGCTTGCTCGACAAATGCGCACTGCAGGACACAAGTTACAGCGATGCGTTCAAGTCCAGTTGGGAAAACTCAAACTCCGTCTTTTAACAGAGGGGAGGGTAATAAGTAGAGCTCAGTACGTTGTGTTGTTCCATCAGCCCGCCCTGCTCGTCTTAAATAAGTACTGGGGTAAAAACAGTGACTCTCCAGTTCAGGGTTAGGGATGCTTCGACAGACAGTGATTACATTCATCTGTGTCACAGCAATCCTCTTGAATTTGACGTCCAGTATTTTTCTGATCAGGCATCTGACAGATAGTCGATTATTATTATTATTACTTTTTTGTTCATTATTATAAACGTTCTCAGTGATGTAGAAATTGGAGAGTAAAAAAAGTCATCTTAAAAAAAGAATCTTTCGAATAATTGATAAATTAGTCGTTATAGTTTTAAAAATAATCGTTAGGTCCGGCCCTCAGATGGTAGTAAGCATATGTTTAATCGGTGTTAGGATTGTGAGGGGTCCCTGGCCCCAAAACCTTTGAGAAGCCTTGATCGATGCAGCAGAATGGGCGGGGCCCTGAGTTGTTTGAGTAACTTAAATATTAACACTCAAATTTAGCGTATAATATCTTAGCTTCCCTTATGTGTGTAAGATTGATTAGGCCTATTTATTTTAACTTACAAACAGAAATGTTCGTCTCCTTTTGGTCCAAATACTCGCCCTGAATGTGATAAAATGCTCCTAAATAAAATGATCACACAGAAAAATGGCTAAACAGGTCGTTGTTATTATTTAGAAAAGTAAACAAGGGTCACAATGTACTCACACCTTTGTGTAAACACCTTTTTAAGGTTACACTCCTTAACAATTATCAATTTGGCAGCAAAGATAAGACAAAGCTGAGTATTACTCTGAATACCTTAAAACTCAAAATGTCAGTGGGCACACACACACACACACACGCACACGCACACACGCGCACGCGCACGCGCACGCACACACACGCACGCACACACACACACACACACGCACACACACACAAACAGCTAAAGCCGGCGACACCTGTTATAAAACCCAGCGTTGCAGGCCTGGTTCGTCGCTCGTGTTGGTTGATACCAATGACTGTATATAAAGATGGACGACGCGTCTCCATCTGCTCCCATTGTACGACAGTGATGCCAAAACAGCTCTGTGATAGACGCTGCCATGTGGTGACATCATACGGAGTATGGAGCGTGTTTAACACCAGCTTCTTGTGTTGGTCTGAGGTTAAAGTTCACAGGTATGGAAACTTCAATGACTGTAGTGATTGTTTTTGTTACGTCTCCTCTCGCCGTTCGTCCTCCGCTCTGCTCACCCGGAACTGATCGGCTGCAGGAGCCAAATTTGTCAACAGAGCTGTCAATCATCATTTTGATGAGAAAAATGTATTTGACGTGTATTTTGATTTTATAGTTTGACTCATGTCCCATCTGTTAACATGGAGGAGGCTGTACTGTGCTATACTGCAGCCAGTCAGCAGGGGGCGCTAGAGAGGGTTTAGCTTCACTTTTAGGGAGCTGTCATGTCGGCCATCTTTTTATACAGTCTGTGGTTGAGACCCAAAACAAATTGGTCACTCGACGCTGAAGTTAGCTTCTGATTCGGCTCTTAAAGGGAATGTCGAGAGACACTCATCGTCTATTACAACACTACAGCAAAGCCAGCGTGTCTATGAAACTGTTGTTCATGACACCCAGATCACATTGGACCTGGTCCTGATCCAAAACCACTATAGCTAGCCCTCACAAATCTGAAACTGTACTTTAATTAATTTAGCCTCTCTGGGATAATCTAGTCCAGATTTGACCAGTCTAGCTATATTGGTTTTGGATCAGGACCAGGTCCAGGTGTGATCGGAGTGTATTTTATGTTTCAAATGTTTGTGGCTGTCTTAGTTGCTATAAATCACATAACCTCACAACACTTACGTACACACTCTGGTTTGCTGTAGTGGTGTAATAGAAGATGAAAAACGGAGGGCCGGTGTTTCACTTTTTTTACTTCGACGTTCAGCCAAATGTGTCTGTGGTTGTCATAGTTACAGCAGCTGTAGTGACAGCCCCCGTAACAGCAGCAAGTCGTTGACACCCCACCACATTGGGATTCAGTCGGTTTAAGCTCCCCGTTACAGCGGCAGCTGCCCCCAGAGCTCCCCAAGCAAAGCTACTGTAGCACAAACAGCTAATAAACTAGCTATCATTAGCTAATAAGCAGGTCTCAGTAGCTACCAGTAGCTCCACTGACAGGTCTCCGCCACCAAATGGAATAACATAACTATTACTAATAATATAAATATATATATAACTAGCTATTATTAGCTCTGGTAGCTACCAGAAGCTCCATGAAGTGAAAGAAATGGTCAAAATCATAGGCGCTGCTGATTGGCCAAAGAGGACTGCTGTGAATCTACGCTCTCCCTCGTCAGCCGGATGTGTGTCTCGGAAAAATGAAAATGAATTTCAAGAACTGAAATTGAATTGTAAAAACTAAATGTGGAATTTTAACTTTCAGATAATCTAAATCTGAATGTTCATTTCAACTATTCAAGTTGAGCATTTCAATTGCAAATATAAATAATAGAAATTCAGTTTCTGACACATATTCTGCCCATATAAGGTACCTGGTAGCTGCCTTTGCTGTGTAGCTACGGTCAGTCACTGTCCATGGGAGCAAAGCGATGTCCGTCAGACGAGCCTCCCGCGTGTCCTTTCATCCACCGTGGCCAGAGGAACTCGGAAAGGTCTGGATATGGCTCGGAGCGCTGTCTGGTTTCCCTCAGCGTTGCCTCGTCGAGAACTAAACTCCGCTTTGATAGCCGTGTTAGCTTATTAAGAGCCACCTTAAGCTACTAACAGTTCACTTTGCCAACGAACTACTGGCTAGCTTAATATGCTACTCAATGAGCTACCGTTACACACCACATGATGCAGCCGAGCAACACTCCGTGCTGGACTCTTCTGCTGCTCACAAACAGGAACGACGTAATCCCGCTGCAGAACGTGGAGTCTGATCGGTCCACACGTTGGTACCACCGAGACTCTCCTCTACGCCACTCGCGCTCGCTCTCTCTCGCTCGACCACTCGCGCCACGCTCTGATCACGCACTCCTCTCATGCGCACAGACATCCACCAATCAGAACACAGCACAATACTACAGCTCAAAGTTTTCAAGGCAACAACAAACATGAACTCTTCTTAAGACATTATTAACTAAACACTGACCTTGGAAACTTTATTTTTATATAGAACAACATTTATTCTACACTATATGTGTCTGTAGCATTGTGCATTAATATCAAATGACTTTTTTAGTCTGTTATTTTTAATGAACTTTTATACAGAATAACTGATGGTATTTTAACTGGGTTACAAAGTTGATCACAAGAACATCTGTGTCTTTCTCTGCTTCATACCGCTGAAGTAAGCCAGAGTGCAGCCTCTGTGTGACTGAGTATTTACCGGGCGCTCCTCCAGGGGATGGAACGAACCAAGAAATGACAGCGTTTATTTTGCAGACACATCTGGAGCTGGACACCCCAATCGGTGTCTAACTGTGTCTGTTATAACTTTTCTGTTCCTGGAAGGTCACGACTGGTGCATCATCCAGCTGGGAGTACCAGGGCTGATCTACGGCTTCGATGTGGACACGTCCTTCTTCACTGGAAACCACTCGCCCTACATCTCCATTCAGGCCGGCTGTCTGGGTACAGACTCATCTTATTAATGGTTCATTTTGTCTTCATGTACACACAGCAAAAAATGGTGTGTAATAGTATATGACGTAAAAAACGAAGAATCAATTTAGCTCCATAAATTGCGCATCATTTGCTCCTCTATCTGCTCCGTCTCAGGGTCTGATTCACACAGCAAATTGCACTGATGACATTCAAGTGCAACATGGCCATAGAGTTCCACAGACCCGTGCAGCAGGAGAGGAGAGGGCAGCTCTTTCACAGCTCATCGTAAACTTCAGACTCGGCAGGTGTTTCTAGTTCCACTCTCTGTAACGCAGCTCGCTCTGATATATAATAATCCCCGTCCTGCGTCCCGGCTCCTGACCAGCTCCACATGTGGACAAAGGGTGCCCGTGTGCCGGGGTTGAGCCTCGGACTGATTGGTCTCCTGATTATGAAAATAATAAGAAAATATTATCAGCAGACGGTATTTACAGAGCTCTGTTATTGACAGGTGATCAGTCCAGGTGTGCCCCGCCTCTGGATACAACAGCAAGTCTTTATGACCCTTCATCACGTTCCTTTAGCTCTGACCCCAACAATCAACACCAGCGTCAAACAAAAACGGAACTTTATCAGCTCCTTTAAGGTAGATGTGTCAGACATGGGGCGGGGCTACCTGTGATTGACAGATGTATCAGGCGTACCTAACAAAGGGGCCACTGTTCCTGTGTATATGCTCTTCACCAGATGAAACACCCACCTTCACCCTGGAGGGAGACCGAACCGGCATGGCCGCCTCCGACAGTCAGCTGGCTGCCGTGGACAAGGTAACGCTGACACACACACACAGTGTGACCTCTGACCTCTGATTTTAAGAGGGAAGCCAGTGCAGAAGTGTCTGATACCTGCATCCTCTCTAATGTCCAGCAGGGGGTGATCTACTGTTTGTAAAAGAAGTCTGATCCTATAGAAGTCTATGAGAACATGCTCCTCCTCCTCTCCTGATGTATTCCCTCAGTAAACATGTTCCTGATGAGTTTATGGTCTCAGTCTCTAGTTTCAAGTCTTCTTCAACACAGCATGATGTTCATCACTGATGCTCCCATTGAGAGTCACACAGACCAGGAAGAGGGGAGGGGTTAGGGCGGGGCTACCTGTGATTGACAGGACGTCAAAATAACAACGGTCAAAATATCAAACTTTAGAGGGGGCGTTCAAAACCCAACGCGTGATGTCACCATACACGTCTTTATGCAGGACACTCCATGGTCACACTGTGAGCTCTGATATATGGGACTGACAGCTGATGTGTGGTGTGATTGACAGCTGATGTGTGGTGTGATTGACAGCTGGGCTCGGGGGCATGGTCAGAGCTGGTGTGTGTGTCACAGCTGAGGCCTGGATACTCCGACTGCTGCCATAACTACTTCAAAGTCAACTTCACCCGCAGAGTGACACACCTGCGCCTCAACATGTACCCAGGTACACGCGCACACACACACACACACACACACACACACACACACACACACACACACACACACACACGTATCACTGCTCAGTGTCTGTGTGTCCTCAGATGGAGGGATAGCCCGGCTGCGGGTGTACGGAGTCGGACAGAGAGACTGGTCGTCCGTCTCCCCCCACCAAGACATCGACCTAGTGGCTCTGACCAATGGGGGAGTCTGCCTCGGCTACAGCGACGCCCACTTTGGCCATCCACGCAACATGATTGGTCAGACTCAACACAAACAATTCATGCTTTCTCTTCTTATGTTCACTGCTGCTGTGAGTGGGCCTCAGTCACCGGGCTGCTCGTGCTTTAGAGCTGCTTCCACTGCTGACAGGCTGTGCTGTGTTTGCAGGTCCGGGCCGAGCTGTCAACATGGCCGACGGCTGGGAAACGGCCCGCAGACTGGACAGACCCAAACACCTGAAGGTTAAACGCACAGAGATGAACATAGTTCCCCTCAAACCTCTAGATGTTTCCCCGTGAGAGGAACCAATCACACTGTTGGTTCAGGTTCAGTCTTGTTGTGATTGGGTGCCGGGTAACGATAACGAGCAGAGAGGTTTGAAATATTTCTAACGTCTGATGGTCGAGGTGAGAACTGATCAACACTCAGGTAACTTCACTTTGAAACAGGAAGTCTGCTCTTGGCTGTGCAGCAGTCGAGTTCAGAGTGTCTTCATTAATAGATGGTGAACGAGGTGTGTGTGACGTTACAGCTGAGCTCTGCTGGAGCTTTAACCTGCAGGTTCACACACTCAGAGAGTTTATACAGAGAGAGATGAGACGATGAGAGCCGACGAGAACACTCCTCAGTACTGGTCAGGGTGAAATGCTGTATTTTTAGGGAGGGCCACTTTGGTTCTTGTGTTGACGGGCCTCGAGGTTCCTCTTCGCTGGTCTCTGAAGCACAACCTGAAGAAGTTTCCTTAAACGCCGCCCTGAGAGCTACGATCGTTCAGGCAGAGTAAAGACAAACATGCAGCGTTTGAACACAGCTCGTGTTAACATAGCTAAAGTTCAGGTATGTGTTTATACAGGTGATAATTGTGTCCCTGCTGCTTGTCTTGCAGGTGGACCAGAGAGGGATCCTGCAGGTGCCGGGTTACGAGTGGGCCGTGTTTCGTCTCGGTCATCCTGGAGTCATCAGCAGCGTCGAGGTCGACACGGACCACTTTAAAGGTCAAAACACACGTCAACCGTCTGCTTAGCAAACAGCTCGAGCTTTAACTCACTGAGGAATCATACGTCACCTGTGTGTGTTTCCATCCAGGTAACTTCCCGGACTCTTGCAGGATTGAGGCTTGCTCTTTGACCCCTGAGGACGAGGCCCAGTGTATCAGGAGCAAGTGGAATTCTGGGAAATGGCAGGTCCTTCTTCCCCCCCAGAAAGTACGTTTACTCCCTGTGCGATGTCGAAATGAAACGCAAATATATTCACGAACATGTGTTTGTGATGAATGCAGATATGAGACCTGCTCACAGACGAGCAGGAATCATAACGTGTGAGCTTAGAGCTACATGTGGACTGAGGGATCAATCCCAGGAGGTACCCTAGTCCTCTGCCAAGATGGCCGCCAGCCAACAGAACCCCGCAGATGTAGTGTCATCTTTGCCTTCACAGATCAGTTTACAGGACAATAAACCATCAGGACTCACGGTGACCAGGGAAATGAAATAAAACAGATTTTCAAAGTAAGACGTACAGCTCTGAACAGATCGGTTTAGATTAGTCGCTAAAATGTGCAACAGTAAGAAATATGAGCAGTTTGTGAGTCAGCTGTGAAACACATCAGAGAGTGAGCTGTGTCCAACCAGAGAGATCCACACAAACACACGCTCTGCCTCGCGTGCACGGGCCGAGCGTGCGCGGGCCGAGCGTTCATGCACGGGCCTCGCATGTGCGTGCAGGTCAGCTGTCCAAACATTTCAATCTACCTGAATGCACAGTTGGACGGACTTATTACAGACCTTTTTTCTATGATCTATTTCTAAGAGCATGTGATTGATTGATTGATTGATTGATTGATTGATTGATTGCTGGGAGGTGCATTTCAACACATACAACCAAAAGTGCATCCAAAATAACCTGTAATAAATTAAGAGAAGCTGGAGCTCAGTGACACTGAAGTCATGATTCGTGCTCCGTGAGTTCTCCCCAGCGCTCAAACCCAGCAGGCAGAACACTCACAGTTTGGCTGTGCCTCTTCATTCCTCCTGCGGCTCCACACACATAATACGTGGAGGATCTTTCTCTTGCTGTGGCACACCGGCCCGATCTCCAACTCAGGTTACAATTCAACTAAAGATGATCAATTTTCGTCTGTCGACGTCCTGCCCTGTGTGCGCGAGCCACCTGGCTCTCCTGAGCCACGCCCACACCTCTCCCTCCTGCAGCTGCATGCCAGCCGTGCCCACCTCCACAAAAACATTCAGCTAAATGTTACAAATCCATTCAGCGTGCAGGAACATGTGCAGCAGAGAGAAGCTGGCAGCAGGTGCAGCGTGTGAGCCAATCAGCTGTCACAGTTCTGATGACGTCATTTGATCTCTGCTCGGGTTTCAACCATCACATTTATACATGTTTGATTTGTAAGCACCTGTTTTCAGAGCTTGAACCTGTACGAACAGGAGATGAGTCTGGTCACATGATGAGTGTGTGTATGTGACTGCTTCCTCTCTGCTGTCCTCTGTCTGCAGCTCCGTCCGCACCACGCTCATCTCTACAGCCGAGCCGAGCTGACCCCGAGCACACCTGTCACTCACGTTCGGCTCATCATCAGCCCGGACGGAGGAGTCAGCCGGCTGCGGCTGTGGGGTCGACCAACGGCCATCGCTGCAGCTCCGGCCAATCAGAAGAGAGCGGCGTCCAAACTGTGATTTTCACTCAAACGTCCAATCACTGAGAGGATGTTTCACGAGTCATGAAATAAAACAGGAAGTCATGTTACAGTCTGATGTGTCTGACTCCTTTGCTCCTGTCATGATTACCACAGCCACTAGAGGTCGCCACCAAACAGCACATGAATGTGGATCTCCATCAAGCAGCTGCCTCCAGCAGTGAGTCAGTCCCCATAGAGCCCCATGTTAAACTTTTCAGCAGAAATAAACATGTTTACAGCCTGGTACAAAAAACAGTTTGGGTCTCTATAGCTCATTTCTCTCTTCATGACAACTGTACGGGGAGAGTCTTTATACAGCTCACCTGTTTACATTATATTAAGGCAGCGCATGCTTCAGGTGCTTCAGGTGCTTCACAGTGTGAACATCTCTGTGTTTGATGATGATCTCGCCCTAACAGGTGTGAAGAGAAAGCAGCCGCTTCACATTCACAGATCAAACAAACGTCAGATATAAATTTATATTTGTTATATATTTAAGAATAAATGAAAAGGACCAAACTGTGTGTTCAAAGACAGTGAACCTGTGACATCGTGCTGGGTCAGCAGGGGGCAGTACAGACCCAGTCTGACTCCTGCAGACAGGAAGTTCATGTACAGACGAGGCGGGACGAGACTTTGGCTGCTTCTCAGGTCTCTTAAATTGCATCCGTGCTTCCTTCACTTGCGTCTTAGTCCCTCCCACCAGAGAGGCAGGGAGAGACGTGAGGAAACCAAGAGAGGAGAGAGGAAACCAGGAGAGGAGGGAGGAAACCGGGAGAGGAGGGAGGAAACCAAGAGAGGAGGGAGGAAACCGGGAGAGGAGGGAGGAAACGAGGGAATGTTCTAAGAGACATGAGACGTCCTTTCCGATGAAGCGTCATGTGCAGTGATCGCTGCTGGATCAGCTGTCAATCTGCTGCAGCGTCCAATCACTAACGGATCTCTAATAAGGGGGCGTGTCCGCCAGTAAAAGACTTCCGTGGAGGCTGCCCTCCCTCCTCCCTCCTCCCTCCTCTCTCCTCCCTCCTCTCTCCTCGCTCCTCCAAGCAGCGATAACTACTTCAGGTTCGAGCGAGGAGATATCAAATAAGAGACCTGAGAAACAGCCATTATGTAAACATAGACCTGAACTCACTCCTAAAAACACCTTAAACTAAAGTGTTTGATCAGCAGAGGCTCCTCCATTCACATGTTCTTTTCAAAATAAAAGCCCCTTAAACCCCTTAATTTGAAAAACCCTTGAGTATAAAAATGAGAACATTGTTTGTCGTAGTATATGAATGAATGTATGATGAGCTTCATGTCTGCGTCACGTGTTTCCGCCTCAGGTGCTTCATCATGTTTTACCTGAAGTGAACAAATGACAGAATGGAGGGTTACTCGTGGCGACGTCATGTTCTGTTCTGGCCCTTTAAGGGTTAAAAGGTACATTTCTTCAGATCTAACGGCTCTTGGTTACCTGGTGACGTGAAACCTGAACAAAAACACATGATAAATGCTGCACACACAGCAGATCACCTGCACAGGTAACACAACAGGAACATCCTCCCTTTGATCAGCGTTCAGGTGGTGTTGGTTGCAGTTTCTTTCTGCTCTGACATGTTTCATACTCAGCACACCCTGCTGCTGTCTGCAGGGTCAGACCTGCATGTTGAAGGAAGCACAGCCTGTGCTCCGTCAGTCACCCAATCACACGTTAGAGCCTGTGACGGAGGAGCCGTCAGCATCGCAGGTGTGAAAGTGAGGTGAAGAAGGTGGAGGTGGAGAGAACAGCCATCCGTCCTCAT
>NW_027211615.1:30417500-30482500 GCF_022749685.1 Semicossyphus pulcher | reverse complement strand
TTTTAATTTGTATCCGCTCAAACACGCGTGAGACGGGCTGAATGAACGAGGAAGTGAATGAGGGTTTTATATTCTAGAGGGAGGAGACGGAGAGAAACTCTGAGTGTCCTGAAGAAAACCTGCTCGCGACCAGGTGAGGTTCACAGACACAGTTACCATAGTAACCAACTCAGCGTTAGAGTTACCTCTCTTTCTGAAACGGCACCCCGAGGTTTCCCTCATCTCAGGGTTAACAAACTCGGGGTTTCACTAAACCCGCTTTCTGAAACGGACCCCAGGTGAGGACAGGTGAGCGAGCTTGATGAAAGCTTCTGAGATTATTGTTTGTGTCCTGATTATCTGTTTATTGACTGATAACTAAATGATTGATTATTACATTTACAGTCAACGAGTCTTAAATTCTTCTCCTAAAGTTTAATTAAAAAGACAAACACACGGACCAATCACATCACTCCGATCAGATGACCTTTGAACATCTGGTGATCTTGTCTGTATCAGGTGAACCAATTTACTTTGAAAAACCAGGACAACAGGAAACAGCTGATCCTGGAGAGAAAAAGATCATTCCTGTAATCTGGATCAGAATGTTGAGAACAGCTGAGTCGGTGTCACACGGGGTAAGGACGGCTGAGTCCGGATGATCGGGGTGTCGTGATAAAGTCTGTGTCGAGTTCCGATTAGCAGCAGGTCGTGTGATTCAGTCAGAACATATGTTACTTTAGATGATGTCGTCCACTTTCCTTCCTGTGCTGTGACATCATCAGTGAGTCACAGATGACATCAGCAGCTGGGGTGAACCTGATGTGTGTGTGTCACAGGTTAAACACACACAGACAGAAGGTGTGTTCCAGCTGCAGGCAGGTGAGTCAGCCGTACGTCAGCTGTGACTCACAGAGGAAACATGAAGACTCACCTGACACACCTGCACACCTGGACGAGCTCAGACCTGTGTCACTGCAGGAGCTCCGTCACAGGAGGGTGCGTTCACTTCAACCGGCTTCATGCAGGTAAACAAACTCTGAGCTGTTTGATCGACCGGTCTGTGTTCAGACTCAGGTGTGAAACTAAATTCATTACCTGAGACAAAATAACCTGTCCCAACCAAAGATCCTCTCTGAGGGAGGAGGCTCCGCTCTGCAGCTGCATCCAAACTGCTTTTTCTTTTTTAAAACAGTATTTTTAAAAATCCAGACGACAGCAGACAGCATGATTCCAGAGCTACGCACACGCCTCAAGACACAGGTCACGTGACCACTTAAGCACACTGAGCATGTGCGAGTCAAAACAAACTCTGGTAACAGAGACAGCAGAGCGCCACGTCCGCGAAGTTTGTTTTTATTTGATATATCTCATGTCCTGACGTTATCGACCAGTGACAGAAACTCCTGCTGAGTGTGAAGACTTGTGTCTACAGTGGAACTTACATGTAAGAGCAGGAAGAACTGCAGGTCATAAATTATCCTCCACGCTGTTGCAGGCTCACTGTCATGACCTGACGTCAACGTGGGGTCAAAGGTCATGAAGAGTTTCTGATCACTGAACAAAAGCTTTGTTGACAGATTGAAGCTGGATCAAAATGTTTGTACAGGATATTTCCTGGTTTCCCTCCAGCTGCTCGGACTGACCTCTCTGTGACTGACAGATTGTGTAGTTGTTGTTATTGTTAGCTTGTTAGCTAGTTAGCTCAGGAAGTGCCCAGGCTGTACTCATAAAGCGCTGTGGGAATGTTTGCTTTGGACTCCTTCCTCTCACTGAAACCAGGTCCTGGACGTGTCTATTTCCTGGAAACACAGTCACTGAGAGATCTCCCCTCCCGGCTCAGTCACAGATGATTTGACTTCCTCAGATTTCAGACCTGTGTGAACACCTGAAGATGATGTAACATGATGATGATGATGATGACGTGCTAAAAGACATAAATCTTGTTACACAACAGCAGCTGTTGGTGAATCACATCATGCCACCAGCATCAGTGTGACAGACGATTTAAGCAGCCGGCCTCTCTCGCTCTCGTCGCCTTCATCATCACTCTCCACAGTTTTGTGTATGTTTGAGGTTTCCCAGAATCCTCGGCGGCTCTCCTCTGAGGAGGTAATGCATCAAAGCGACAGAACAATCAGCAGCCCAGCGCTCCTCACCCAGTGATATTAACTGTAATTAATCTGCTGACTGAGTGAGGTGTGAAGTGTGCTGAGCCGCTCGTTTATCTTCTGCATCCTCTTCACACCCGACACCAGCTGAATATGTTAAACAGGAAGTTGGCTTCATTTGTTTTTCTTATTTTACAAAAACCAAGAATGACGTTTTAATCTGAACCCAGAACAGCAGATTACAGACATGACTGACATGACTGCGGTGTAAATACACCTGCAGAGACCTGAGAGCAGGTGCTCTCTTCTTCTGTGGTGGAGTAAAGGTGTCAGTATGAATCACAGCACAGTGTGAGGCAGGACTTTGTTTGGAGGAGACAGTGGCCTTCACACTGTACCTGTTCACAGACGCACTGAGGGAATTGAACCTGTGACCTCTGATTCTCTGGCAGGTTTTCTTGTCCCTCTCGTATCGACGTGACGGAGCTGCTGCTGTTTCCTTCGCTGTGTCCCCGTTTGTGCCTGCTGCCTGCGGGACTCTTTCTGGAGTCAGACGACCCGAGTGAAGTGAAAGCACCTCAGAATTATACTTTGATATGATTCATAAACTTACTGTGTCACACTGTACCTCTGATTTCTGTCACGTCCACTTTACATTTTGTTATTTCAGGTCATTGTCTTCATAACGTCCTCAGCCTCTGCTGTCTTTAATCCGGTCTACCGAGTGACAGGACGTCTCAGGTTCGCCTCTCTGATGCTTGTTAATCATCGTTTAAAAATCGCCTCCGTCCTGAACGAGCGGACGAGTTCTGGAGTTTCATTCATGGCGACTTTATTTGTGTCTGTGAGGCGCCAACAGTGAGAGAGCGGATCATCGTGAGGGGAGCGTCGGGTCGTTAGAGCCACACGGGTTAACTAACGGACAGTTTCTTTAAACTACAGTATGATGAAGTTAATCGATCAATCACTGATCAGTTCTGCTTCACTAACGATGTCTGATGTGTCGATTGTTTACTGGAACATCTGGGCTTTAATAAGTCTTCTGTCCCCGCAGCCTCAGACTCACATGCTGATTACATTCACATTAACAAAGCTGTGAGGACCTCACATCCTCTGGCTCTGTGTTCTGAAGTCCAACTGAACACTGAACTAATTCTTTTTGTTCACGATAGTGACCTGTCAATCACAGGTAGCCCCTCCCCTCTCTCTGGTCTGTGTGACTCTCAATGGGAGCATCAGTGACTAAATGAACATCATGCTGTGTTAAAGATGAAACTAGAGACTGAGACCATAAAGTCATCAGGAACATGTTTACTGAGGGAATACATCAGGAGAGGAGGAGGAGCATGTTCTCATAGACTTCTATAGGATCAGACTGCCTTTACAACCGGTAGATCGCCCCCTGCTGGACGTTGCAGGTTAAAGTGTTTCTCTATTAAAAGTTTAGTTTTGACCTCAGTTTGACTGAATCAGGTCTGCTCCTTCAGTCTCCTCCTTCAGCCTGCTCCTTCAGTCTGCTCCTTCAGCCTGCTCCCTCGGCCTGCTCCTTCAGTCTGCTCCTTCAGCCTGCTCCTTCAGCCTGCTCCTTCAGCCTGCTCCTTCAGCCTGCTCCCTCAGCCTGCTCCTTCAGCCTGCTCCTTCGGCCTGCTCCTTCAGTCTGCTCCTTCAGCCTGCTCCCTCAGTCTGCTCCTTCAGCCTGCTCCTTCAGTCTGCTCCTTCAGCCTGCTCCCTCGGCCTGCTCCTTCAGCCTGCTCCTTCAGCCTGCTCCCTCAGTCTGCTCCTTCAGCCTGCTCCTTCAGTCTGCTCCTTCAGTCTGCTCCTTCAGTCTGCTCCCTCAGTCTGCTCGCTCAGCCTGCTCCCTCAGCCTGCTCCTTCAGTCTGCTCCTTCAGTCTGCTCCTTCAGCCTGCTCCTTCAGTCTGCTCCCTCAGCCTGCTCGCTCAGCCTGCTCCTTCAGCCTGCTCCTTCAGTCTGCTCCTTCAGCCTGCTCCTTCAGTCTGCTCCCTCAGCCTGCTCGCTCAGCCTGCTCCTTCAGCCTGCTCCCTCAGTCTGCTCCTTCGGCCTGCTCCTTCAGTCTGCTCCTTCAGCCTGCTCCCTCGGCCTGCTCCTTCAGCCTGCTCCTTCAGCCTGCTCCCTCAGTCTGCTCCTTCAGCCTGCTCCTTCAGTCTGCTCCTTCAGTCTGCTCCCTCAGTCTGCTCGCTCAGCCTGCTCCCTCAGCCTGCTCCTTCAGCCTGCTCCTTCAGTCTGCTCCCTCAGCCTGCTCGCTCAGCCTGCTCCTTCAGCCTGCTCCTTCAGCCTGCTCCTTCAGTCTGCTCCCTCAGCCTGCTCCTTCGGCCTGCGCCTTCGGCCTGCTCCCTCAGCCTGCTCCTTCAGCCTGCTCCTTCAGTCTGCTCCCTCAGCCTGCTCCCTCAGCCTGCTCCTTCAGTCTGCTCCCTCAGCCTGCTCCTTCGGCCTGCGCCTTCGGCCTGCTCCCTCAGCCTGCTCCTTCAGCCTGCTCCTTCAGTCTGCTCCCTCAGCCTGCTCCCTCAGCCTGCTCCTTCAGTCTGCTCGCTCAGCCTGCTCCCTCGGCCTGCTCCTTCAGTCTGCTCCCTCGGCCTGCTCCTTCGGCCTGCTCCCTCGGCCTGCTCCTTCGGCCTGCTCCCTCAGTCTGCTCCCTCGGCCTGCTCCTTCGGCCTGCTCCCTCAGTCTGCTCCTTCGGCCTGCTCCCTCAGTCTGCTCCTTCAGTCTGCTCCCTCAGTCTGCTCCTTCAGTCTGCTCCCTCAGCCTGCTCCCTCAGCCTGCTCCTTCAGCCTGCTCCCTCAGCCTGCTCCCTCAGCCTGCTCCTTCAGTCTGCTCCCTCAGCCTGCTCCCTCAGCCTGCTCCTTCAGTCTGCTCCCTCAGTCTGCTCCCTCGGCCTGCTCCTTCGGCCTGCTCCCTCAGTCTGCTCCTTCGGCCTGCTCCCTCAGTCTGCTCCCTCAGCCTGCTCCTTCAGTCTGCTCCTTCAGTCTGCTCCTTCGGCCTGCTCCCTCAGTCTGCTCCTTCAGTCTCCTCCTTCAGTCTGCTCCTTCAGTCTCCTCCTTCAGTCTGCTCCCTCAGCCTGCTCCTTCAGTCTGCTTCTTCAGTCTGCTCCTTCGGCCTGCTCCTTCGGCCTGCTCCCTCAGTCTGCTCCTTCAGTCTGCTCCTTCAGTCTGCTCCTTCGGCCTGCTCCCTCAGTCTGCTCCTTCAGTCTCCTCCTTCAGTCTGCTCCCTCGGCCTGCTCCTTCAGTCTGCTCCCTCAGCCTGCTCCTTCAGTCTGTTCCTTCAGTCTGCTCCTTCAGTCTGCTCCTTCAGCCTGCTCCTTCAGTCTGCTCCTTCAGTCTGCTCCTTCGGCCTGCTCCCTCAGCCTGCTCCTTCAGTCTGCTCCTTCAGTCTGCTCCTTCGGCCTGCTCCCTCAGTCTGCTCCTTCAGTCTGCTCCTTCAGTCTGCTCCTTCGGCCTGCTCCCTCAGTCTGCTCCCTCAGTCTGCTCCCTCAGCCTGCTCCTTCTGCCTGCTCCTTCAGTCTGCTCCCTCAGCCTGCTCCCTCAGCCTGCTCCTTCAGCCTGCTCCCTCAGCCTGCTCGCTCAGCCTGCTCCCTCAGCCTGCTCCTTCAGCCTGCTCCCTCAGTCTGCTCCCTCAGTCTGCTCCCTCAGCCTGCTCCCTCAGCCTGCTCCTTCAGCCTGCTCCCTCAGCCTGCTCCTTCAGCCTGCTCCTTCAGTCTGCTCCCTCAGCCTGCTCCTTCAGCCTGCTCCCTCAGCCTGCTCCCTCAGCCTGCTCCTTCAGCCTGCTCCTTCGGCCTGCTCCCTCAGCCTGCTCCCTCAGTCTACTCCTTCGGCCTGCTCCTTCATGCTCCTGTGTTTCTCCTCTGTCCTCTGTGTGTCTCCTATGTGTTTGTGTTTCCTGATCAGATATAATTTTTATAAAAAAAAAAACCACTTTAAAACCAGACTGAAAAATCTCAAGAATGCCGTGTACTTCTAAAAAGGACTGAAGTTGTACAAGTGCAGTTTCCTCTAAGATGTTTGAGATAAAAGGAAGCTTTGAGATCGGTCTATAATTTGATCGAACCGAAGTGTCCAGATTTGGTTTCTTAAACAGGAGTTCCACAACTGCTTCTTTAAAATATGTTGGCACAACCCCTGAAGCAAGACTGCTATTAATAATTTTTTGGACACAAGGTCCAATAGTCTCCCAGACCTCTTTAAAGAGGCGAGGAGGAACAATGTCTGTGGGACAGGATGAGGGTTTAAGTTGAGTGACGATTTTTGAGCATAAACAACGGGTGCGCTTATAGTTGGGTAAGTTAGCTAGCCTGCTAATGCTAAGGTGTTTAAGCTGCTGCACAAATGTGAAATTATAATTGATGTCTAATAAACAGTGTATGTTGTAGCCGGGGAGGTGAGCTAGTTTGCTAACTAACAATAAGGAACAATCCATAAAACAGCCATATAAGTCTTTTAATAGACTGCGTGCAACTGCAGCCTGGGAAGCTAGCTAGCTCGCTAACTAAGAGTTAGGAGCATAAGCGTCTCAACAAGAGACGCATGGAACAAATATGGCTTTTAATAACTGTGTGTTGTACCAGCAGACAGCAGTGTGTCACACGCGTTATTATTCTACAATTAGTTTGTTCATTTTTATTGGTGCAGGGAGAAGGTGTAATGATGAAGCGGCCTGAGGAGGGAGGGCGGCAGGAGGCAGATAAAGAACACAAAGGAGCTCCTGAATGCTCTTAATTAACTCAATGAGAATCATGAACACATTCATGCAGGTCCACTTGTGTGTGTCTCAGATAAAGAGGCCCAGTGTTCTCCGCAATAACACACACGAGCTGATTAATGCTCTCTATTCAGCAGCAGAGCTTCAGACAGACACAGGAGAGAGGAGGTTCACGACACCGACTGTGGACAACAGGAAATCCAGTACCACCTGAACACGGCCCGAGCAGAACCCAGAACCTGTTCAGAGTGAACATGTTGACTTCTTTAACAGGAGTGTTCAGCGTTTAGGGAGCAGCTCCCTCAAGAGGAAAGTCTGTTTGTTCACTTCAAAGAGTTACAGGAATAACCTTCTGATAATCGATAAACGCATGAAAATACCGAAACAAACATTTATTTACACGGCGGCAAACATCCTACAAACAGGTTAAAGAAATGTGGACGGCTGTAATTACCTGTTAGCTCGCTAACTAGTAGCATCAATTGTAAACAGAGGCTTACCTAGGCTGACATGTGATCAGAGCGTTAATGTCAAACAGTGAACAGACACACTTCAGTCTCAGGTGAGGGCAGATTGATTCCACCTGGTCGAAGAGCCACTGATTGCAGAGCTGCTCCCTGATTGGCCACAGACAGCAGGTAACCAGGTAGAAAAGGTTTGGGAGGACAGAAGGCTCTTCTTCTTCTGACTCTCTGGCAGAATGTGCAGAGACACTTTGACCTTCTGTGTGACGTTGTTTTCGAGTAGTTACCTGCAAAGGAACGCAACGTTTTGAAAGTAAGCGTGCAGCTTGAATTCTTTTCTCTCCACGTGATCAGATCTCCTCGAGTACGATGCAGAACATCTTCAAACAGGAGGCTCACCAACCTGAGCCAACGACACGTTCAACACTTCATGGATACACAAAATTTAATCCAATCATAGCAGAGTTTGTCCCCACATGTGGAACACGTGTTTAGTAAACACTAGTGCTACGCTAAACATGCTAAACATGCTAAACATGCTAAACAGCACAGACTGCTGCATCTGCAGGGCGGGCTACTCGGGCTGACAGCAGCCTGCCAACATGCTAATAGCTATTATTGGAAACAATGACCTTTGACCCCAAGTAGTGGCCCTTCACACAGCAGATGGAGCCCAACGTGCACGCACACACACACACACACACACACACACACACACACACACACACACACACACACACACACACACACTCTCCTCTTCAGAGTGCTTTCACAGATTTTAGTTCCTTTAGTTCTTCAGCGTTCTGCTGCCTCGGGGCACAAACATCGGGCGTTCTGATTGGTCGAATCAAACACCAGTGGGCGGAGCCAAAGTTCACTTGAGCCTGAAGACAAAGAAGTTTCTGTTGAGAGGAAACATTCAAAACTGGATGGAGGTCGTCTGAGACGGCTGCCTTTTACTGATATGTGCTTTATAAAGTGTCTACAGTCTGTAATGTAATGTAGTCTATATATATGTATGTACATATATATATACATGTATGTATATATATATGTACATATATGTATATATATGTATATATATATATACATATATATTGTGACGGTCAGCCAGGAAAATGAAGAGTTACAACCGGAGCCAGCCGTGGACGTCAGACATGCAGCACTGTCCCGCACCGACCGTTAATCGCCACAGGTGCCGCCAAAGAGAACGAAAGTGAGATCTTTGAGATTACAGCTTTGCTGTTTGAACCAGAGTTTGTTACAAAGGGAAACCAGAGGACAGAAAAACATTTATGACAGCGTTTCATGGAAATAAATACAGTTGGCTTTTTCATTGTGACTTTGTCTTTGCTGTGTCGTGTTTATTTTATGACATTATTTATTTTAAACAACAGTCAGCCTTAAGGAGGAGGAGGAGGAGGAGGAGGAGAGAAGAGGAGAAGAGGAGAAGAGGAGGAAGAGGAGGAGGAGAGAAGAGGAGGAGGAGAAGAGGAGAGAAGAGGAGGAGAGAAGAGGAGGAGGAGAAGAGGAGAGAAGAGGAGGAGAGAAGAGGAGGAGGAGAAGAAGAGGAAGAGGAGGAGGAGAGAAGAGGAGGAGGAGAAGAGGAGAGAAGAGGAGGAGAGAAGAGGAGGAGGAGAAGAGGAGAGAAGAGGAGGAGAGAAGAGGAGAGGAGGAGGAGAAGAGGAGGAGGAGAAGAAGAGGAAGAGGAGGAGGAGAGAAGAGGAGGAGGAGAAGAGGAGAGAAGAGGAGGAGAATAGGAGAGAAGAGGAGGAGAGAAGAGGAGAGGAGGAGAAGAAGAGGAATGGCTCCTCTGCATAATGAGCAGAACTGTGAGGAGGCGAGAGCTGCATTTATTCTGAGCCTCTATTCAGTCCTTTGAACACACACACGCACGCACGCACGCACGCACGCACACACACACACACACACACACACACACACACACACACACACACACACAGTTTTAAGTTATGTATGTAAGTAAAGTAATCCTTTACATGATGGAGTCCCCACAGTGTGAGTGTGGAAAGGACTCCGATGCTAACATTAGCACAGTGTAAATCACTCTGAGGCCACAGACCGGAGCACAGTGCTGCTGCTCAGCAAACAGGAAGTCTCACTGAACAGGAAACAGGAACCTTTGCTGGCGGCATTATGAGCGATAAACCAGGTCATCGTGTGAACATCCCTCCAACACTCCTCCAACACTCCGCCGCGACGGCAGGTTCACAAAGGCTCATGAATACGACGTGGTCATGTGCCCCTCAGGATCTTTCCTCTAGCGCCATCATCAGGTCAACATCATAATGTGGACAATACCAGCAGAACGACTGACACACAGCTGGCTACTGTTAGCATGCTAACACCTTAACATTATACCTGCTAAACATGTAATCAGGGGCGTGTCCTGTTGTCATGGAAACAATATGTGATAAATAATGTTTATTTATTATTTTTATAAAAACTCGTTCACCACGAAACAATAATTCATTCTTTTTTCCTTCATGAGAAATAAAACATGGCGGCTCATGTCTTCACTGTGCTAACTGCTAACGCACCACACTGTTAGCTTCACCTGTTAGCTTCACCTGTTATAGTTTACGCTCTATTTAAACTTTGTTACAGACACAGTTCATATTTAACGTAAGGATCTGTAATCTGTTTAATCACAGTGAAAATCACAGCAGGAGTTTAGAGTCGATGACAGAGACCTTAAGGGACCGTCTCCCCCACACAGCCTCCCTCCCTCCCCCTCCCTCCCTCTCTCTCTCTCTGGACCCTCACCATCTGCCACAGCTGTCACTCGCCCCAACCGCCACTCTAATTGACAATGAACCCAAAGGCGCGGCGATAATTACGGCCGGCCGCTTGGCAACTTCTCCGGGTTTCAATTCCTCCTTTTCAGGATTCATCAGGCCCCATCTGCCGGGGCCCGAGTCTGGCATCTGCCTCCCCCCCTCCCCCCTCGGCCTGCTGGGGGTTTTGTGTTGGTGCTTATTAGCGAGCCGGCCTGTAACCCTCAGAGGTGAAGACGCCCCGAGCAGAAATACTCACACTGTTTGTTCAGTCACAGAGAGCCTGCTTTTCTTCTCCTCTCGTTCACTCCTTCATCTCTTCACGTTCGGCCCCTTTAAGAGCAGCTTCATCAGCACGCTCTGTCAGCAACAAAGACCCGGAGACGTTTGGACAAACCCACAAATACGACAAAAAACTGCCTGAAAGCTTCTTTTAATTCAGCCAACTGAACTGTTCTCTGTCGAAATAAGACTTTAAAGTACGACAATACAAATTAAACAACCCTCACCCTTAAAAGTTTCAAATAAAACTGAAACTAGAAAATCATGTTTTATTAGAAACAGTGAATGCATCAGTGTGTGTGTGTGTGTGTGTGTGTGTGTGTGTGTGTGTGTGTGTGTGTGTGTGTTTAAACGAGTAATAACCGAAAAGAGAAGAAATACAAAAACAAGAAAACGTTTGTTTGATAGAAACGTTTGTGAAAGCGCTCTGACCACAGACGGGTCTGTAGGTAAACAATAAGACTGATGCTCACCTGTCTACCTGTGAGCCTGTATACAAGCAGACTGTCTGCCTGTGCGCTCTCGTGCATGACCAGAGATCTCTATACATTTGGGGGCGTGGCTCTGACCTTTCACCTGTAGGATCCTCGCTTACTCTGCTGGAAGCTTAGAAATCACGCTAACAGTGCACCTGGTGTGGAGAATTTCTCTCTTTTATTTCCTTCAACAAACGTTGAGCTGTAACGAGGATTAAAGAAAAAATCCTTCTTTAAAAGTTTTTCTGACGCACGTTTTTCAGACCCGGGAAGACCCGCTTATAGATGCCGATTGTCTCTTTTCCCATTGCCAGTGAAGTATCCTCCTGTCGGTCTCTTTTCTGCTGCGTCACCGTCTGACGTCACAAACAGGAGACAGGGTTAGTAACCAGTGAAGATGTGACGGTGGTTCGGTCTTTATTGGATCTGTTACTCATTCAGTCTGTTTATCAAACTCGGCAACAAATCTGGAGCGATGTTCGAGCGCTGCTCGGAAGGAGACGGGCGGAGTTTGTAGCTGAGATGACGAGGAGTCGCAGAAGTTACCGACGGAGCATAGCATCACACCAGAAAGAGGGCGGAGCTTAGCGTGTCGACACGGGTTTTGTGTTCACATCAATGCCGATCGGAGCCAAGACGATACTTACCTCTGCTGCAGAGTCATGTGACCCGGGTCTGAATGCTGATTGGAGCCTTTCCCACTGTCAGTACCCGATCCGTCCCGGCTGCCCGATCCGTTCTACGCATGCGCGTACTTATTCCTGCCCGATTTGTACCAGACGTGAACATTCTGACGGCAGCAAGTATTTTTTTTAATAAATGTTAGCGGGTGTTTGCAGGTGTTAGCAGGTGCTAGTGGTGTTAGCGGGTGTTAGCAGGTGTTAGCGGGTGCTAGCGGGTGTTAGCGGGTGATAGCAGGTTTTTAGACCAGAGGGAAAGAGGCTAGAGTTCAGGTTCGAGGCAGATGTGGGACAAGAGTTCATCTCAGGCTCGTTCTCACTCGTTGGTCAGATTTCTTCTATCATGTAGTTTAAAGATCGAATGGAGAAAACACATAAATTAAGCAGCTTTAAGGATCTTGAACAGTTTGCAGACAGAAAGTCTTCATTAAATCAGCGCTGGCCTCCTCCCCCACCTCCACCTCCTCCTCCTCCTCCTCCTCCTCCTCCCCCTCCTCCTGAACCAAAGGAGAAGAAAAGCGTGTCGTGTGTCGCGGCCTGTCGGGGGGTTTGGTTGGAGGAAGGTCGGTGTTTTGTTTCCTAAAGCTTCTTTTCTTCTCTGCTGCGGGCTGCTTTGTGTGTGTGTGAAGCTGCCTGCTGCTTGTGAACGCAGCTCGAGGCCGCAGAGCCGCTCAGCTGCTGCTGCTTTGAACACCTCATCAGCTTCAGACTTATGTGTCTTTAAAATGAGTGTCAGCGTTTTCCTGTTAAATAAAGTCACTTTGTGTTGAAGCAGACGTCGTGTTCGCTGGCAGAGGAAGCGTTTCACTTCTACCCTTCAGCTGGAACGTGTCATTGCACGCTGCCGCCCAACATCCAGTCCAACCTCAAGAAATGAACAGTAACAGAAAAGCTGCTTCCTCGGTGTCTCCATCAGGTCACACAGGTCAGACGTCACATGAAGGTAAGGAGGTAACAGACGAGTGAGGACAGACAGACAGAGAGGGAAACTGGAGCGTGGAGAGGCGTGTGGTGAACGTGACGTCTGTGAGCGACGGGAGGACTCGGAGCCTCATGGATGAAAGTGAAGCAGCCAACATGGCCGACGAGCAGCAGCAACACATTCCCCATGCAGCTGATTTACACACTGGAGCAAAGTTAGTGTTCAGTATTTTCACTGTGTTGTTCTTTGATCTGAAGGTCACATGATTTCAGTTTCTCCAAATATGAGGTTAGCTTCAGTTAGCTTAGCACAGAAACAGCCGCGCAGACAAACAGAGATGTCTTCAGTGTTCATGTTGTTTCATTAACAGCAGTGTGTCGCGGTGGTTTTAATCCCAGTGTGGCTTTAACTGCTCGCTGCCTCTGCATGGTGCAGCTCCACAGGGTCTCCCAGCTGAACGCCCCTGATCCTGTCCAACAGGAGGAGGAGGAGGAGGAGGAGGAGGAGGAGGAGGAGGAGGAGGAGGAGGAAGGACTGCTTCTCTGGCCTAAATCCTAACCCCCCCCATTATAATGGAGAGGGTCCCACAGAGAGATAGTGATGTGGGGGGGAGGGTGACAGCTTGGTCTGTGTTTGTGTCTTTAGAAAAAGCAGCTGCTCTGCTCTCAGGCTGAAGGACGGCCTCACTCTCAGTCTGGATCCTAAACTCAGACCAGCCTGACGGATACACCCTCAGCCTGATGGGGGCGCTGCAGGAGGAGTCCTCCTTAAGGTGATTTTTGACTAAGAGTCCAGGAACTTCTCCTGAAGGGACTAAATGCTTCCTGTGGCCCGTTGTTGCTGCGTTTCCACAGCAGGTCCCGGGACGATTATGCAAATCAGGCCAATGATGTGTGAAGAAGCAGTAAAAGTAACTGCACTACACCGCCATTAAAACTTAGAGAAGAAGAAGGTATCATCATTTGTGCAATGCTACAGTTAGCCTGTTAGCATGGAGGAGATTCAACCGCGTCTCCTACTTCCTGTCGGCACATACAACTTCACGCCGCGTGTGTGCTGCGGGAGTAAACGCTCTGCGGCACGTCCGCTCCGTGAACCGTCCGTTTATGTTTCCTGTAACAGCGGCACCTTGTGGACCAATCAGAAACGATCAGCACTGCAGGCCCCGCCCTGAAAGTTCCTGGAAAGTACTACCCCCTGAGCAGGGACTTTTCAGGGGGTAAGTCAACTCCTCAGAAGGTTCCTGGTTCCTGCTGTCAAAAAGCACCAATAGATGCATCAGATCCCTGGTTTGTGGTAGGTTAGACTCTGGTCTGTCCCCAGTTACTCCCTGCTCATAGTTTCTGTTACTCTGCTCTAATCTGTCCCAAATGAATCCCAGCTCTGTCCCGGGATCGTCTCTGGAGCGTCTCAGGTTCATCTCTATTCTGTCGCAGGTAAAACACGGCTCTTTATCCGGTTAATCTCAGGTCAGTCTGATGTTTAACTCTCTCCCTGCGGTATCCAGTTAACACTCCCCAGTTAATCCCCAGTTTGATGAGGATAATCTCAGGTTTGTTCAGGTTAATCCCTGAGCAGTAGTTTGTTTTAATCCTAAGGCCCAGTTTATCCCGTTGAATTCTCCTCTTTCTATAACAGGTTAATCCTTTCTTCTTAAGCCATCCTGTCCCTGTTAAACCCCGCTCAGTTTTAGGTCAGACCTCTGCGACCTCTCAGCTCTGATGATCCCAGGTCTGCTTTAATCCCGTCTTTTTTCATCTGTCAGTTTGAGACATGGTCCAATCTACGTGATTTATTTCAATCACACTGATCTGCATCTCCAAAAATACCCCGTCCTGTCTCCACTGAGCAGAAGTCATTCAGTCGGTGGCTGCTCGGCGGTGGCTGCTCGGCGGTGGCTGCACGGCGTTGGCTGGTTGGCGGTGGCTGCACGGCGTTGGCTGGTTGGCGGTGGCTGCACGGTGTTGGCTGCTCGGCGTTGGCTGCTCGGCGTTGGCTGCTCGGCGGTGGCTGCACGGCGTTGGCTGCTCGGCGGTGGCTGCTCGGCGGTGGCTGGTTGGTGGTTAATTACAGCAGAATAAGGCCTCTCGGTCGACAGCGTCCGTCTGCCTGCAGAAATTGATTCAGACAGCCGAATCCATCAGCGATGTTTCAGCTTTGACAGCTCGTGTTTGGAGCCTGTCAGAGCCCATCGTCCTGCCCTCGGTCAGACACGACCACCATCGCCCTCCAGCTTATTCAAACAGACACCTTTCTGATTACAGGTAGACGCGGCAGGTTATGGTGGCATAGAATCTGTTTAATGTGAAGAGGATCTGAACGTCAGGAAGCAGACGGATCTTCAGCCATGATTTAAGAATCAGTATCTGTGCCTAGTGCAGAGGCCCAGGCCTAGCTTAGCACAAAGACTGGCAGCAGAGGGAAACTGTTAGCCTAGCACCATCAAAGAGAACCAACTCAGGTCGCCTCCACTGTGCTGGATCAGAGCAACATTTTGAATTTATCTGACACTGTGACGTGGAGAGACCATCACTAACTCACACCAGCAGTTACTTACTGTCTTCTGTTTGTTTACAACCACCACCAATCAGAGACCAGCTTATGGAGGCTGCTTACACTGAGTGACTTCAAGGCTCAGAGTTGGAGAAACCATGTTGGAACAGTGATGAGAATCAGAGGAGCTTACAGACAGACGGACAGGATGAAGGGTTACCTGACTCTTTGTGCCTCCACACCTCCAGACGTCCATGTTCACGACCTCTGCTTCTGATCTGCAGCCATCAAACAGAAAGCATCCGCCCTCCAATGAGAGGAGGAGGATCGAGTCATTGATTGGACAGTTAATTTAACCTGCTCGCTGGAACATTAGGCTTCCTGTCTGGAAGTCGATAACTGCGAATGAAGATGCACGTCTGAGCACGTCCAGGTAATTAGCGCAGGTAAGAGAGGACAGGATGAGTCTGTATCGGCAGACTGATGTACTCAACACTGTCCACCTCCACAGAGACGCTCTGCGCCGTGTGTTTGCACCAGGACGTCACCTTCAACACACCTTTGCATCGGGTACATTTACCTCCATGTTTAAACTGTTGTTTGTTTCTGCTCCTCGATGCACCTGTCTGCCTGCTCACAGCGACCACAACACCTTTATATCCAAGCACAGACAGGCAGGCAGACAGGCAGACAGGCAGGCAGGCAGGCAGGCAGATAGACAGGCAGACAGATAGACAGATAGACAGGCAGGCAGGCAGACAGGCAGACAGATAGACAGATAGACAGGCAGGCAGACAGACAGTAAGACAGACAGGTGGCTTATTACAGGATAATGTCCTGCGGTTGGACACACAGTGAGGCTTCAAAGCTCGGAGTAAAGGTCCGGCTCCGCGGGGGGTCGTGGCTGTGGAGGATGTTGGGGGAGACGGGTGACTCTCCTGCTGGGGAGGGGGGGAGGCAAAGTGACGACCTTCCCAGCATGCCTTTAAAAGCGGTCACATGACCCTTTTGATGATGATGCAGAGATCCAAAGTGCATCCAGCATCAGAGGAGGAGTGACGGAGAATGATGCTGACGCCAACACCAAACAGCCACACAGAACTGGATCCACCTCTGCATCCCTGTTCTAACTTCCTGTCTTCACCTGATCTCCACCTGCCTGCACACCTGGGACATCGATGGAGGGGTGGAGGGTTGTAGCTGTCCTGCTGTCAGACGTCTAAAAGTGCACTTTCCACAAGTCGCACATCTGCAGACTTTCATGAGGGTCTTTCCCAGGGTTCATTGTGTCAGACAAAGCACACGTGGACGGTAGAGGGGAAGATGCTAAGTTCAGTTAGCGTTTGGCTAACTCGTAGGACTTAATGTGTGAACGTCTCAAACACAGAAACACCCTGACAGTGTCTACACGCCTGCACAGTGTTCATATCTGTTCACACTCTGTGTCCTCATGGCAGGTATCTGCTAGAATTTCAATCATCATCCATAATGCATGATGGGGCCCGTTTCCATGGAAACAAATATTCAAGGTTACCCACTCAGCCCCCCCTTTTTCAGGGATAATTGGTGGAGGGGAGGCGGGGGAGGCGGGGGCTGTGGAGACGTGAGACTCGTCTCACTGCTCTGAGTATCGGGGGGGTAGAAGCTACTGTCCGCTCGTTCGTCTGTTACACTTTAAATCTAAACGCAGCTGTAAACGTTAGCAGGATGACATCATCAGAGAAAAGGGGCGGAGCCAGGAACAGGTACTAACTCACCTCCAGTTCTCTCTGAAGAACAGACAGTTCCTCCAATGATGAGTTTGCCCCGCCCACTATAATGTAGCCCCGCCCCTTTGCGCTTGTTAGGCGTGTGCATGAATGCTTAAACACGTCGTACATGTTTGCAGACTTTTTTTTTATGACGTATCTCATGTTTTTATTTTCTTGGATGTTTCCTGAATTTATTCTCTGATGAACAAACATAAACAAAAACATTAACCTTTGACCTTTACACACACAGAGGTCTGTGGCTGCTGCATGTTAATGTGTGAGAACAGTCATCACAGTGTTTTGTTCTCTGTCACAGAAACTTTATTGACACTGGGAAGCATTGACATAAACAGAGTGAAAATATAAGAGCAGTCAATAACTGGACGTTGTGTCCTGAGGGGGGCGCTGCAGCAGAGGTCAGGAGTTCACTGACAAACACTGAAGCTTGATGAATATTCTGTGAGTTCGTCTGAATGTGTCGGTGAAGCTTTTTCTCCTCTGACGAGAAAAATGAAACGAGTCGTTTCTATGGCGACACTTTAATCTTTAATTTCCCTCCAGATTAACTCTCCTCTTCGTCTCCTCCTTCCTCAGCTGGGATCACACTGCAGTCGTCTGTTTTCATCTGAACTTGACATAATGTTCCATCACCTGCTGTGACCTTTGACCTCCTGCTGAACTGTGATTCCAGCTGCTGCTGAAGAAGAAGAAGTCGTCGTTTGAACTCGATTTGAACGGCCTGAAACATCAGGTCTTTGCTTTAGCTGTAAAAAGGAGTATTGATTATAAGTGATGTCATGACTGTGTGTGTGTGTGTGTGTGTGTGTGTTGAGCTGAAGGTCAGTGAGGTGTATCTGTCTCCTGCAGTCTGATCAGCTGATCAGCAGTATTGATCAGAGCTCTGGTCAGGTGTTCCTTTCTGTCCTCTGTGTGTCTGTTTGAGCTTCATGACCTCAGGCGGGGTCAGAGGTCAGAGGTCAGAGCCTCATTAGCTTCTCAGTAAACAGACCTGAGGACAGTGGAGCTCCTGCAGGTGTGACAGAGCGTGAAGTCACACCTGGAGCTGCATGTGTCATCATGACACGTCCAATCAGATCCATCAGGTAGTTGTGATGTCACACCGATGATCAGTGAGCGATTAGTGACGAGCAGCTTAAACGATAACGAAGTGAATGTTTTATATTGATCTGTGAACACGACACACTCACACAGACATCAATAACACACACACTATGTAACTCAGAGTGTGTGTGTGTGTGTGTGTGTGTGTGTGTCACCTCACTCCCTCCTTGTCGTTTATTTTCATAGTTATCACAGCCAGCTTTTAACTTAAGCTAAATGCTAACACTGACATGCTAACATGCTGATGTTTAGCAGGTATAATGTTTACAATGTTTAGCGTGTTAGCATGCTAACATTAGCTTATTAGCAGAGTGGTACACACATTTTTCTGGCTCTGATGACGTTTGACATTTTATATCTGAAACCTTCTTAGAATGATTACATGTTATGATCAATATGACGTCACCATGGCAACACGGATGTTTGTCCTGCTGTTACACGTGTCTGTTATTTAAGGAAAACAGCTTTAGGCCTTTAACTGACTTCATCCCACACACACACACACACACACAGACACACACACACACACACACACACACACACACACACACTGTCTCTCTGTCTCAGCCAATCAGCTGTCAGTCTTTTCGTATGCAATCTGCAGCTGATAAACATCTGAGCTTCTTCCCTGCTGCTCCGCACATGAATGCATCACACACTCCACACACACACACACACACAGAGGGATTATCACGCCTTGTTGTGAGCTGCTGCAGAACTCAAAAAGGTCATTTCACGTAGCTCCTCTCTCCATGACGACGGTTTGACTTCTTCATTCAGAGATTAAACTTCCCGAGCTCCTCTGAAGATACAAAGTGTCGATGCTTCCCTGTGAAAAGAGGACACGACGCTGCGTCTGTAATGAGACGATTCATGTTTATACCACAGATCAGAAAACAAAACTAGACAGGATCTGAATCATTAGAGAGTCTTTCAGATGTCGGACTCCTTCAACTATTTCAATCATTCTGAAGTTGAAATGTGAGGACTGACTGTGGCTCAGTGCTTCCTCTGCAGACGGACGACTGCTGTGATCGAGTGTTTGCCGCCTGCAGCTGAACTCTTCTTGTGTTTCCTGACAGATGTTCAGCTTCAGGTCGACTAAACACGACTGGTCCTCCACAGGTGAGCCCTCCATCCTCACACACCTTGCTGGTTCCTGGTTTAGCAGCAGTTTAAATACTGACGTGTGTACAGGTTTCAGGTTGTGAGTCCGATCACACCTCAGATTTAAACCAGAACTTCTACTTCCTGGTTTTTTAAACTTCAGCATCCTGACATCAGATGTGAAGATGTTCACTGGACAGGGCGGGATGAAGAGAAGCTGTCAGACATTGTTGTTCTTTATCCTCGACCACAAGAGTCTGTTTGAATTCATTCAAATTACCCAGACAACAACAACAACAATAACAACAACAACAACAACAACTGGCTCCTGACTGGTCTTATAGGTGACCGAGCGTCCCTCTTTGTTACACCCATGTTAACAGGAGCATGTCCAGTCTGTCTGAACGGGCTTTATCTTTGGGATTCATTAAAAACACAGGTTTATAATGCAAACATATCAGAGTGGACGCAGTGTCCTGTAGGCACGTTTCTGTGTTTCCTGTGGCTGATACCTGATCTCAGGTCAGTGTGTCAGGGAGTTAATGAGGCCGAGGAGGAGGAGCTTGTTATCAGAGAGACATCATGAATGTGAATACAGCTCCCAGGTTGGATTCACATGTGAGGGAAACTATTCAGAGGACAGGAGGGAAAATCTGATTCTGCAGCCGGTGATATCCAAAAACTGTTAGACTGAGTTTTAAAGTGCTGCTGTGATCCTGGATCAGCCGGAGTCCGTTCATCTTACAACTCAACAGGGTGACTTTATATCAGAGCACAAATCACACTGACACACTGCTTCTGTGTGCTGGCATTTCTACCTTTGAGAGGACCTGACTTAGAACTTCAACGTGGGGATGTTTTTGAAAAGTGGGGACATTATTGAAAAGTGGGGACGTTATTGAAAAGTGGGGACATTATTGAAAAGTGGGGACGTCTTTGCAAAGTGGGGACATTATTGAAAAGTGGGGACGTTTTTGAAAAGTGGGGACATTATTGAAAAGTGGGGACGTCTTTGCAAAGTGGGGACATTATTGAGAAGTGGGGACGTCTTTGCAAAGTGGGGATATTATTGAAAAGTGGGGACGTTATTGAAAAGTGGGGACATTATTGAAAAGTGGGGCCATCTTTGCAAAGTGGGGACGTTTTTGCAAAGTCAGGACATTATTGAAAAGTGGGGACGTCCTTGCAAAGTGGGGACGTTTATGAAAAGTGGGGACATTATTGAAAAGTGGGGACGTTTTTGTAAAGTGGGGATGTTTTTGCAAAGTCAGGACATTATTGAAAAGTGCGGACGTCTTTGCAAAGTGGGGATGTTTTTGCAAAGTGGGGACATTATTGAAAAGTGGGGCCGTCTTTGCAAAGTGGGGATGTTTTTGCAAAGTGGGGACATTATTGAAAAGTGGGGCCGTCTTTGCAAAGTGGGGACGTTTTTGCAAAGTCAGGACATTATTGAAAAGTGGGGCCGTCTTTGCAAAGTGGGTACGTTTTTGCAAAGTGTGGACATTATTGAAAAGTGGGGACGTTTTTGCAAAGTGGGGACGTTATTGAAAAGTGGGGCCGTCTTTGCAAAGTGGGTACGTTTTTGCAAAGTGTGGACATTATTGAAAAGTGGGTACGTTTTTGCAAAGTGGGGACGTTATTGAAAAGTGGGGACGTCTTTGCAAAGTGGGGACATTATTGAAAAGTGGGGACGTTTTTGCAAAGTGGGGACGTTATTGAAAAGTGGGGACGTCTTTGCAAAGTGGGGACATTATTGAAAAGTGGGGACGTTTTTGAAAAGTGGGGACGTTTTTGCAAAGTCAGGACATTATTGAAAAGTGGGGACGTCTTTGCAAAGTGGGGACGTTATTGAAAAGTGGGGACGTCTTTGCAAAGTGGGGACATTATTGAAAAGTGGGGACGTTTTTGCAAAGTGGGTACGTTTTTGCAAAGTGGGGCCGTCTTTGCAAAGTGTGGACGTCTTTGCAAAGTGGGGACGTTATTGAAAAGTGGGGACGTTTTTGCAAAGTGGGGACGTTTTTGCAAAGTCAGGACATTATTGAAAAGTGGGGCCGTCTTTGCAAAGTGGGGACGTTTATGAAAAGTGGGTACGTCTTTGCAAAGTGTGGACGTCTTTGCAAAGTGGGGACGTTATTGAAAAGTGGGGACGTTTTTGCAAAGTGGGGACATTATTGAAAAGTGGGGACGTTTTTGCAAAGTCAGGACATTATTGAAAAGTGGGGACGTCTTTGCAAAGTGGGTACGTTTTTGCAAAGTCAGGACGTTATTGAAAAGTGGGGACGTTTTTGCAAAGTGGGTACGTTTTTGCAAAGTGGGGACATTATTGAAAAGTGGGGCCGTCTTTGCAAAGTGGGGACATTATTGAAAAGTGGGGACGTCTTTGCAAAGTGGGGACATTATTGAAAAGTGGGGACGTCTTTGCAAAGTGGGGATATTATTGAAAAGTGGGGACGTTATTGAAAAGTGGGGACATGATTGAAAAGTGGGGCCATCTTTGCAAAGTGGGGACGTTTTTGCAAAGTCAGGACATTATTGAAAAGTGGGGACGTCCTTGCAAAGTGGGGACGTTTATGAAAAGTGGGGACATTATTGAAAAGTGGGGACGTTTTTGTAAAGTGGGGATGTTTTTGCAAAGTCAGGACATTATTGAAAAGTGGGGACGTCTTTGCAAAGTGGGGATGTTTTTGCAAAGTGGGGACATTATTGAAAAGTGGGGCCATCTTTGCAAAGTGGGGATGTTTTTGCAAAGTGGGGACATTATTGAAAAGTGGGGCCGTCTTTGCAAAGTGGGGACGTTTTTGCAAAGTCAGGACATTATTGAAAAGTGGGGCCGTCTTTGCAAAGTGGGTACGTTTTTGCAAAGTGTGGACATTATTGAAAAGTGGGGACGTTTTTGCAAAGTGGGGACGTTATTGAAAAGTGGGGACGTCTTTGCAAAGTGGGGACATTATTGAAAAGTGGGGACGTTTTTGCAAAGTGGGGACGTTATTGAAAAGTGGGGACGTCTTTGCAAAGTGGGGACATTATTGAAAAGTGGGGACGTTTTTGAAAAGTGGGGACATTATTGAAAAGTGGGGCCATCTTTGCAAAGTGGGGACGTTTTTGCAAAGTCAGGACATTATTGAAAAGTGGGGACGTCTTTGCAAAGTGGGGACGTTTATGAAAAGTGGGTACGTTTTTGCAAAGTGGGTACGTTTTTGCAAAGTGGGGCCGTCTTTGCAAAGTGTGGACGTCTTTGCAAAGTGGGGACGTTATTGAAAAGTGGGGACGTTTTTGCAAAGTGGGGACATTATTGAAAAGTGGGGACGTTTTTGCAAAGTGGGGACGTTTTTGCAAAGTCAGGACATTATTGAAAAGTGGGGACGTCTTTGCAAAGTGGGGACGTTTATGAAAAGTGGGTACGTCTTTGCAAAGTGTGGACGTCTTTGCAAAGTGGGGACGTTATTGAAAAGTGGGGACGTTTTTGAAAAGTGGGGACGTCTTTGCAAAGTGGGGCCGTCTTTGCAAAGTGTGGACGTCTTTGCAAAGTGGGGACGTTATTGAAAAGTGGGGACGTTTTTGCAAAGTGGGGACGTTCATGAAAAGTGGGGACGTCTTTGCAAAGTGGGGACGTTTATGAAAAGTGGGGCCGTCTTTGCAAAGTGGGGACATTATTGAAAAGTGGGGACGTTTTTGAAAAGTGGGGACGTCTTTGCAAAGTGGGGATATTATTAAAAAGTGGGGACGTTATTGAAAAGTGGGGACATTATTGAAAAGTGGGGCCATCTTTGCAAAGTGGGGACGTTTTTGCAAAGTCAGGACATTATTGAAAAGTGGGGACGTCTTTGCAAAGTGGGGACGTTTATGAAAAGTGGGGACATTATTGAAAAGTGGGGCCGTCTTTGCAAAGTGGGGACATTTTTGCAAAGTCAGGACATTATTGAAAAGTGGGGACGTCTTTGCAAAGTGGGTACGTTTTTGCAAAGTGGGGACATTATTGAAAAGTGGGAACATCTTTGCAAAGTGGGGACATTATTGAAAAGTGGGGACGTTTTTGAAAAGTGGGGACGTCTTTGCAAAGTGGGGATATTATTAAAAAGTGGGGACGTTATTGAAAAATGGGGACATTATTGAAAAGTGGGGCCATCTTTGCAAAGTGGGGATGTTTTTGCAAAGTCAGGACATTATTGAAAAGTGGAGACGTCTTTGCAAAGTGGGGACGTTTATGAAAAGTCAGGACATTATTGAAAAGTGGGGATGTTTTTGCAAAGTGGGGACATTATTGAAAAGTGGGGACGTCTTTGCAAAGTGGGGACATCTTTGCAAAGTGGGGACGTTTTTGAAAAGCTGGGACGTCTTTGCAAAGTGGGGACATTATTAAAAAGTGGGGACGTTTTTGCAAAGTGGGGACGTTCATGAAAAGTGGGGACGTCTTTGCAAAGTGGGGACGTTTATGAAAAGTGGGGCCGTCTTTGCAAAGTGGGGACATTATTGAAAAGTGGGGCCGTTTTTGAAAAGTGGGGACGTCTTTGCAAAGTGGGGCCGTCTTTGCAAAGTGGGGACGTCTTTGCAAAGTGGGGACGTTTATGAAAAGTGGGTACGTTTTTGCAAAGTGGGTACGTCTTTGCAAAGTGGGGCCGTCTTTGCAAAGTGGGGACGTCTTTGCAAAGTGGGGACGTTATTGAAAAGTGGGGACGTTTTTGCAAAGTGGGGACGTCTATGAAAAGTTGGTACGTTTTTGCAAAGTGGGTACGTTTTTGCAAAGTGGGGACGTTTTTGCAAAGTGGGGACGTTATTGAAAAGTGGGGACGTTTTTGCAAAGTGGGGACATTATTGAAAAGTGGGGACGTTTTTGCAAAGTGGGGATGTTTTTGAAAAGTGGGGACGTCTTTGCAAAGTGGGGACGTTTTTGAAAAGTGGGGCCTTCTTTGCGAAGTGGGGCCGTCTTTGCCAAGTGGGGACGTTTTTGAAAAGTGGGGACATCTTTGCAAAGTGGGGACGTTTTTGAAAAGCTGGGACGTCTTTGCAAAGTGGGGACGTCTTTGCAAAGTGGGGCCGTCTTTGCCAAGTGGGGACGTTTTTGAAAAGTGGGGACATCTTTGCAAAGTGGGGACGTTTTTGAAAAGCTGGGACGTCTTTGCAAAGTGGGGACATTATTAAAAAGTGGGGACGTTTTTGCAAAGTGGGGACGTTCATGAAAAGTGGGGACGTCTTTGCAAAGTGGGGACGTTTATGAAAAGTGGGGCCGTCTTTGCAAAGTGGGGACATTATTGAAAAGTGGGGACGTTTTTGAAAAGTGGGGACGTCTTTGCAAAGTGGGGATATTATTAAAAAGTGGGGACGTTATTGAAAAGTGGGGACATTATTGAAAAGTGGGGCCATCTTTGCAAAGTGGGGACGTTTTTGCAAAGTCAGGACATTATTGAAAAGTGGGGATGTCTTTGCAAAGTGGGGACGTTTATGAAAAGCGGGGACATTATTGAAAAGTGGGGCCGTCTTTGCAAAGTGGGGATGTTTTTGCAAAGTGGGGACATTATTGAAAAGTGGGGACGTTTATGAAAAGCGGGGACATTATTGAAAAGTGGGGCCGTCTTTGCAAAGTGGGGATGTTTTTGCAAAGTGGGGACATGATTGAAAAGTGGGGACGTCTTTGCAAAGTGGGGACATTTTTGCAAAGTCAGGACATTATTGGAAAGTGGGGACGTCTTTGCAAAGTGGGTACGTTTTTGCAAAGTGGGGACATTATTGAAAAGTGGGGACATCTTTGCAAAGTGGGGACGTTTTTGAAAAGCTGGGACGTCTTTGCAAAGTGGGGACGTCTTTGCAAAGTGGGGCCGTCTTTGCCAAGTGGGGACATCTTTGCAAAGTGGGGACGTTTTTGAAAAGCTGGGACGTCTTTGCAAAGTGGGGACGTCTTTGCAAAGTGGGGACATTATTAAAAAGTGGGGACGTTTTTGCAAAGTGGGGACGTTCATGAAAAGTGGGGACGTCTTTGCAAAGTGGGGACGTTTATGAAAAGTGGGGCCGTCTTTGCAAAGTGGGGACATTATTGAAAAGTGGGGACGTTTTTGAAAAGTGGGGACGTCTTTGCAAAGTGGGGATATTATTAAAAAGTGGGGACGTTATTGAAAAGTGGGGACATTATTGAAAAGTGGGGCCATCTTTGCAAAGTGGGGATGTTTTTGCAAAGTCAGGACATTATTGAAAAGTGGGGACGTCTTTGCAAAGTGGGGACGTTTATGAAAAGTCAGGACATTATTGAAAAGTGGGGATGTTTTTGCAAAGTGGGGACATTATTGAAAAGTGGGGACGTCTTTGCAAAGTGGGGACGTTTTTGCAAAGTGGGGACATTATTGAAAAGTGGGGACGTCTTTGCAAAGTGGGGACATTATTGAAAAGTGGGGACGTTTTTGAAAAGTGGGGACGTCTTTGCAAAGTGGGGATATTATTAAAAAGTGGGGACGTTTTTGAAAAGTGGGGACATTATTGAAAAGTGGGGCCATCTTTGCAAAGTGGGTACGTTTTTGCAAAGTGGGGATATTATTAAAAAGTGGGGACGTTTTTGAAAAGTGGGGACATTATTGAAAAGTGGGGCCATCTTTGCAAAGTGGGGACGTTTTTGCAAAGTGGGGACGTTATTGAAAAGTGGGGACGTTTTTGCAATGTGGGGACGTTATTGAAAAGTGGGGACGTCTTTGCAAAGTGGGGATATTATTAAAAAGTGGGGACGTTTTTGAAAAGTGGGGACATCTTTGCAAAGTGGGGACATTATTGAAAAGTGGGGACGTCTTTGCAAAGTGGGGATATTATTAAAAAGTGGGGACGTTTTTGAAAAGTGGGGACATCTTTGCAAAGTGGGGACATTATTGAAAAGTGGGGACGTCTTTGCAAAGTGGGGACATTATTGAAAAGTGGGGCCATCTTTGCAAAGTGGGGACGTTTTTGCAAAGTCAGGACATTATTGAAAAGTGGGGCCGTCTTTGCAAAGTGGGGACGTTTATGAAAAGTGGGGACGTTTTTGCAAAGTCAGGACATTATTGAAAAGTGGGGCCGTCTTTGCAAAGTGGGGACGTTTATGAAAAGTGGGGACATTATTGAAAAGTGGGGCCGTCTTTGCAAAGTGGGGATGTTTTTGCAAAGTGGGGACATTATTGAAAAGTGGGGCCGTCTTTGCAAAGTGGGGACGTTTTTGCAAAGTCAGGACATTATTGAAAAGTGGGGACGTCTTTGCAAAGTGGGGACGTTTATGAAAAGTGGGGACGTCTTTGCAAAGTGGGGACGTTTTTGAAAAGTGGGGACGTCTTTGCAAAGTGGGTACGTTTTTGCAAAGTGGGGACATTATTGAAAAGTGGGGATGTCTTTGCAAAGTGGGGACGTTTTTGAAAAGTGGGGACGTCTTTGCAAAGTGGGGACGTTTTTGCATAGTGGGGACATTATTGAAAAGTGGGGATGTCTTTGCAAAGTGGGGACAATTTTGAAAAGTGGGGCCGTCTTTGTGAAGTGGGGACGTCTTTGCCAAGTGGGGACGTTTTTGAAAAGTGGGGACATCTTTGCAAAGTGGGGACGTTTTTGAAAAGTGGGGACATCTTTGCCAAGTGGGGACGTCTTTGCAAAGTGGGGACATTATTAAAAAGTGGGGACATTATTAAAAAGTGGGGACGTTCATGAAAAGTGGGGACGTCTTTGCAAAGTGGGGACGTTTTTGTAAAGTGGGGACGTCTTTGCAAAGTGGGGATGTCTTTGCCAAGTGGGGGCATTATTGAAAAGTGGGGACGTCTTTGCAAAGTGGGGACGTCTTTGCAAAGTGGGGACGTTTTTGCAAAGTGGGGACGTTTTTGCAAAGTGGGGACATTATTGAAAAGTGGGGACGTTTTTGAAAAGTGGGGACGTCTTTGCAAAGTGGGGATATTATTAAAAAGTGGGGACGTTATTGAAAAGTGGGGACATTATTGAAAAGTGGGGCCATCTTTGCAAAGTGGGGACGTTTATGAGAAGTGGGGACATTATTGAAAAGTGGGGACGTCTTTGCAAAGTGGGGACGTTTATGAAAAGTGGGGACATTATTGAAAAGTGGGGCCGTCTTTGCAAAGTGGGGATGTTTTTGCAAAGTGGGGACATTATTGAAAAGTGGGGCCGTCTTTGCAAAGTGGGGACGTTTTTGCAAAGTCAGGACATTATTGAAAAGTGGGGACGTCTTTGCAAAGTGGGGACGTCTTTGCAAAGCGGGGACGTTTTTGCAAAGTGGGGACGTTTTTGAAAAGTGGGGACGTTTTTGAAAAGTGGGGACATTATTGAAAAGTGGGGACGTCTTTGCAAAGTGGGGACGTTTATGAAAAGTGGGGACATTATTGAAAAGTGGGGACGTCTTTGCAAAGTGGGGACGTTTATGAAAAGTGGGGACATTATTGAAAAGTGGGGACGTCTTTGCAAAGTGGGGATGTTTTTGCAAAGTGGGGACATTATTGAAAAGTGGGGCCGTCTTTGCAAAGTGGGGACGTCTTTGCAAAGTCAGGACATTATTGAAAAGTGGGGACGTCTTTGCAAAGTGGGAACGTTTTTGCAAAGTGGGGCCGTCTTTGCAAAGTGGGTACGTTTTTGCAAAGTGTGGACATTATTGAAAAGTGGGGACGTTTTTGCAAAGTGGGGACGTTTTTGCAAAGTGGGGCCGTCTTTGCAAAGTGGGTACGTTTTTGCAAAGTGTGGACATTATTGAAAAGTGGGGACGTTTTTGCAAAGTGGGGACGTTTTTGCAAAGTGGGGCCGTCTTTGAAAAGTGGGGCCGTCTTTGCGAAGTGGGGCCGTCTTTGCCAAGTGGGGACGTTTTTGAAAAGCTGGGACGTCTTTGCAAAGTGGGGACGTCTTTGCAAAGTGGGGACATTATTAAAAGTGGGGCCGTCTTTGCAAAGTGGGGCCATCTTTGCAAAGTGGGGACGTTTTTGAAAAGTGGGGCCGTCTTTCCGAAGTGGGGACGTCTTTGCCAAGTGGGGACGTTTTTGAAAAGTGGGGCCGTCTTTGCAAAGTGGGGCCGTCTTTGCAAAGTGGGGACGTTTTTGCAAAGTGGGGACGTTTTTGCAAAGTGGGGACGTTTTTGAAAAGTGGGGACATTATTGAAAAGTGGGGACGTCTTTGCAAAGTGGGGACGTTTATGAAAAGTGGGGACATTATTGAAAAGTGGGGACGTCTTTGCAAAGTGGGGACGTTTATGAAAAGTGGGGACATTATTGAAAAGTGGGGACGTCTTTGCAAAGTGGGGATGTTTTTGCAAAGTGGGGACATTATTGAAAAGTGGGGCCGTCTTTGCAAAGTGGGGACGTCTTTGCAAAGTCAGGACATTATTGAAAAGTGGGGACGTCTTTGCAAAGTGGGAACGTTTTTGCAAAGTGGGGCCGTCTTTGCAAAGTGGGTACGTTTTTGCAAAGTGTGGACATTATTGAAAAGTGGGGACGTTTTTGCAAAGTGGGGACGTTTTTGCAAAGTGGGGCCGTCTTTGCAAAGTGGGTACGTTTTTGCAAAGTGTGGACATTATTGAAAAGTGGGGACGTTTTTGCAAAGTGGGGACGTTTTTGCAAAGTGGGGCCGTCTTTGAAAAGTGGGGCCGTCTTTGCGAAGTGGGGCCGTCTTTGCCAAGTGGGGACGTTTTTGAAAAGCTGGGACGTCTTTGCAAAGTGGGGACGTCTTTGCAAAGTGGGGACATTATTAAAAGTGGGGCCGTCTTTGCAAAGTGGGGCCGTCTTTGCAAAGTGGGGACGTTTTTGAAAAGTGGGGCCGTCTTTCCGAAGTGGGGACGTCTTTGCCAAGTGGGGCCGTCTTTGCAAAGTGGGGCCGTCTTTGCAAAGTGGGGACGTCTTTGCAAAGTGGGGACGTTTTTGCAAAGTCAGGACATTATTGAAAAGTGGGGACGTCTTTGCCAAGTGGGGACGTCTTTGCAAAGCGGGGACGTTTTTGCAAAGTGGGGACGTTTTTGAAAAGTGGGGACGTTTTTGAAAAGTGGGGACATTATTGAAAAGTGGGGCCATCTTTGCAAAGTGGGGACGTTTTTGCAAAGTCAGGACATTATTGAAAAGTGGGGACGTCTTTGCAAAGTGGGGACGTTTATGAAAAGTGGGGACATTATTGAAAAGTGGGGACGTCTTTGCAAAGTGGGGACGTTTATGAAAAGTGGGGACATTATTGAAAAGTGGGGACGTCTTTGCAAAGTGGGGACGTTTATGAAAAGTGGGGACATTATTGAAAAGTGGGGACGTCTTTGCGTAGTGGGGATGTTTTTGCAAAGTGGGGACATTATTGAAAAGTGGGGCCGTCTTTGCAAAGTGGGGACGTTTTTGCAAAGTCAGGACATTATTGAAAAGTGGGGCCGTCTTTGCAAAGTGGGTACGTTTTTGCAAAGTGTGGACATTATTGAAAAGTGGGGACGTTTTTGCAAAGTGGGGACGTTTTTGCAAAGTGGGGACGTCTTTGCAAAGTGGGGCCGTCTTTGCAAAGTGGGGACGTTTTTGAAAAGTGGGGCCGTCTTTCCGAAGTGGGGACGTCTTTGCCAAGTGGGGACGTTTTTGAAAAGTGGGGACATCTTTGCAAAGTGGGGCCGTCTTTGCAAAGTGGGGCCGTCTTTGCAAAGTGGGGACGTCTTTGCAAAGTGGGGACGTTTTTGCAAAGTCAGGACATTATTGAAAAGTGGGGACGTCTTTGCCAAGTGGGGACGTCTTTGCAAAGCGGGGACGTTTTTGCAAAGTGGGGACGTTTTTGAAAAGTGGGGACATTATTGAAAAGTGGGGCCATCTTTGCAAAGTGGGGACGTTTTTGCAAAGTCAGGACATTATTGAAAAGTGGGGACGTCTTTGCAAAGTGGGGACGTTTATGAAAAGTGGGGACATTATTGAAAAGTGGGGACGTCTTTGCAAAGTGGGGACGTTTATGAAAAGTGGGGACATTATTGAAAAGTGGGGACGTCTTTGCAAAGTGGGGACGTTTATGAAAAGTGGGGACATTATTGAAAAGTGGGGACGTCTTTGCAAAGTGGGGATGTTTTTGCAAAGTGGGGACATTATTGAAAAGTGGGGACGTCTTTGCAAAGTGGGGACGTTTTTGCAAAGTCAGGACATTATTGAAAAGTGGGGACGTCTTTGCAAAGTGGGTACGCTTTTGCAAAGTGGGGCCGTCTTTGCAAAGTGGGTACGTTTTTGCAAAGTGTGGACATTATTAAAAAGTGGGGACGTTTTTGCAAAGTGGGGACGTTTTTGCAAAGTGGGGACGTCTTTGCAAAGTGGGGACGTTTTTTAAAAGTGGGGCCGTCTTTGCGAAGTGGGGCCGTCTTTGCCAAGTGGGGACGTTTTTGAAAAGCTGGGACGTCTTTGCAAAGTGGGGACATTATTAAAAAGTGGGGACGTTATTGAAAAGTGGGGACGTTCATGAAAAGTGGGGACGTTTATGAAAAGTGGGGCCGTCTTTGCAAAGTGGGGCCGTCTTTGCAAAGTGGGGACGTTTTTGCAAAGTGGGGACGTTTTTGAAAAGTGGGGCCGTCTTTGCGAAGTGGGGACGTCTTTGCCAAGTGGGGACGTTTTTGAAAAGTGGGTACATCTTTGCAAAGTGGGGCCGTCTTTGCAAAGTGGGGCCGTCTTTGCAAAGTGGGGACGTTTTTGCAAAGTTGGGACATTATTGAAAAGTGGGGCCGTCTTTGCAAAGTGGGGCTGTTTTTGAAAAGTGGGGACATTATTGAAAAGTGGGGACGTAATTGCAAAGTCGGGAGGCTTGATGTTTGAATCAAGTCTCCTTTAACGTGTGCTGTCTTGTCTTGATCTCCTTGTCCCTGACAGGTCCTTCACTACAGTGTGAATAAAAGCAGCTCTGAGTAATTCCTCCTCCTTTTCACTCCTTGTTTGTGACACATAATCTGCAGCAGTTAACAGGAACACAAAGGGAGAACAGCTCCTCTCTCTGTGAAGCACAAAGAACCTAAACACAGAATCATTCAGCCTTTAATCCGATGGAAACGTCAGGAGGAGATTCAGACCGATGTGTCTTCTTTTTATTTTATATTTTTGAAATATGTATTCAGATATCAGCTAGTACGTTATGAAGTGCCTTTACCTCTTTACAAAACAACAACTTGCTTTTCTGCATGACAGCTAACCGATAGCATAGACAAGAGCCATAAGTGTTGACTATATAGGAACGGCTTTGACAACACACGGGTTGATTGCTCCACATACAGAAAAATCAGTGTTGAATTCAGACAGTTAACACTGGGTCAGGTACAGGTGAGTTTAATAGATGATGGATGTACTAAAAACAAGTTTAATATTTCACATTAAATCAGTGTGGGATCAGATCTTTATGTCCTGTCCTCCAGGCGCAACAGGTGTCTGTATCTTTGCAGGATGAGAAGAAGAAAACGTATTCCATCCGCTGTTGTCAGATCTTCTGTTTTCCCACCTGAGCCCAGACTGGATGATACGTGTGACCTTTGACCTGCGCTCTGTTCCTGTGGTCTGCTGCTCTCATTGAGATTCAGTCTGCAGGAAGAGGCTCAGTGTGGAGAATATAAATATGATTCCTGCTGTCTCAGACTCGTCTGAATTTATTCCTGTATTGATCTCCAGCAGACTGGGAGTCTTCTCACACGCAGAGAATAGATGCTTTTAAAGGAAGCAGCGGACAGTCAGCTTCACTCTGAGCATGTGCGACGCTTCAGGCCTCACGCTGCCTTCAAGTCGACCTCAGGCTGAACCCAACTGTCGGGACGTGAAACCTGTTCTGGATCCTTCTGTTCACGTTTCAGGTCATAATTTAAAATGTAACGTTTAAAATTCTGCCGGAGAAACATCGTCTACATTTGTGTTTTACTTGATGCCGTGTTTTGGAGTGTTTCATGCTTTGTATCTGTACAATCTAAGCGTCTGTAAGTCAACCTGCTGCTGGAATTAAAACGTCAGACGTGAAAGAAAATACAAAAACCAAACAAACAGATCGTATTGATCCAGAACAATTCTACAGTGAAAAACATGAACAAACTGTTTCTTTACTTCAGAAGTTATTTGAGCTCTGCACATGTGGTAGTTTTGTAGATATTCGAATGTTTAAAGCAAAGTAAAGAGATGCGATTTGGCTTGTTTGAATCGAGCTGTCTCCCCTGATATCTAGTTTTGGGGTGCATGATCTCTCAGACTCTCATGATCGATAGAAACTGCATGCAGGTCTTATTTTCGTTCGTTGTCAGACCTTTCTTTCCTGGTTGCTGTTTAACCTCCTAATAAACTCCCAGCGTGTTTCCCTGAGTGATGTTAGGAGAAACTAACGGACGGACGGTGAACCTGAGTCCCTCCTGCAGCTGAGCTGAGCTGCTGTGGTAGTTAAAGCTCATTCACATGCAGCCGCTGTGTTTGAGGAGGGTTTAGCTGATGACAAGAAGCTTTTTCACAGATGCAAATACATCCACCCCCCAACCACCCCTGCCTCCATACACATGTTAAATGCAGATGGGTGGGGCAGGTTTGAGGGGGCAGTGAGGGGCTTTAACGCTGCATGTGAGGAACAGAGTAACGAGCTGCAGAGCAAACAGATTACTGACCCAATTAAAACTCTCAATTTCTCACAGTGAATTTTCCTCATATAGTTCTCCATCATGATGTAAAGAAGAACAATTACAACATTATTTAATAATATGAAAAACATATGAAGGGATGCTGTGTATGGACTAATGGCTCAGAGCGCTCGAGGTGCCATTCACACTGTTCAATCCTGTAAATGTGCAAAACTCAGCAGTAAACATCATTAAGGACTTTTCTTACATAAGAAAGAAAATCGTCATTTAAAAACTCCTCAAGCTGCTCTGCTGAAAAACATGTCACATGTTTAAAATGAAATTAGATTCAAAATATCGAATAGATCAAAGAAAACACCTGAAAAGAAGTTTCTAGTTTTTCTTGAGCCTTATTTTGAAATAATCTTTGTGTAGAGCAACATGTGAATATTTTTCAGTATAAAACAGAACAAACATCAGGACAGCCTTTGGTTCTAGAACGTTCACATGATTCTGATTTAAAAGTATCAAAGATCAAATAAAGTTTACGATAAATCAAGTTATCAAAGCTTTCTTGGTTTAATGCAGATGTTTGCAGTGTAGAGGTAATTTTCTCACTGTTATGACTCTGCAGAAAACATCAACACACTTTTGACTGACAGATTCAGTCACATGATCAAAGGTAAACTCTGTGGAGTGCCCCAAGGCTCTGTCCTCAGACCCTTTTATTTTCTATTCATCTTCTTTTGAATCTTTTAAACTGTTGTTTGAAAAAAAAAGTTTAGCAAACTTTTATGAATCAAAGTCACTCCTCTTTCTTAACTATGTTTTTGTTCTATCTTTCATCAGTTTGACTTTCATGTTGTTTCAATGGTGTTTAGTTACCCTCCTTCTCTTTCACACTGCATGCTTTTATTTTGAAGCCCTGAACAACGTTCATTTGTAAAAGTGCTATTAAAATAAATAATTGATAATTGATCATTATTAGTTTTTCCTGTTTCTGTGTCCTGTCGGGCGGTTTGCACCTAAAGAGTTTTCACCTGCAGCAGCAGCTCGACCTCTGACCTCTGACAGCTCCCAGAACAACAGCCACATTCCTAAGTAACGGCTCAGCTCATCACTGTGAATGGATAGTAACACACACACACACACACACACACACACACATCTCGCTCTCTGAGTTCACACACCTATAAAAATTAGTCTCATGTCTGTTAACTGCAGAGCTGGAGTCTGGATGTGGTTAGCCTAGCTTAGCATAAAGACTGGAAACAGGGGGAAACTGCTAGCTTTGCTATGTCTGAAGTAAAAAAACATCTACTCGTAAAGTCTTTCGCTAACTAATGACCCAGGTCGGAATCTGATTGTAACCTTTCCCACTTGGCAAAAAGCCGAGTGTTAGCGGGTCTTTTGACTCGTGGGAAAGCGGCTAATGAGACTCGGGAGGAGACTTCACTCTGTTTTTATTAAAGCACGGTCACCTGGAGCTTTACCTGCAATGCTCTGACTTTGTGAAGCACTTTAACTGTGATACTTTTCACCACATGAACAGGTTTGACTAAACTTTGACCTTTTGGTCGGACTTGGTGCAGTTCTGTGATTTTCACTACAATAAGTAGGCTACTTTTATTGTGATGCTTTGAATACATGGAGATGATAATATGGAGACATTTAGTATTTTAACAGTGGTGATGTGTACGTGAGTAAAGGAAGGATGAACACACTGTAAACATGATACACACATTTTACCTTATGAACTAAAGGCATGATGGTGTGTCACACAACAAAAACAGACTTAATAAAATAAACATGTGATCACTGCAGGACATAATGAGCTCATTAACAGGTACAATAAGCGTCTGTTTACACCTCTCTCTCTCTCTCTCTCTCTCTCTCTCTCTCTCTCTCTCTCTCTCCATGGCGCCCTCTGTTGGTGGAGACCTGCAGCAGGTTTTGAAAGGAACCTTGTAAATCCACATCAGGACTTCCAGGACCTCGCTTGTTTGATGTTTATTCAGACATGCTGACTGAAAAAAAAGAAAAACACGAGTTCATGTGAGGGCAGGGAGACTGACACCAACCTGAAATGTCCTTAAAGACTCATTGAACTTCCTCAATGACACCTGTAGGCCTACCTGATGACTCCTGTCCTCATCAAGCAACGTCCAAACCCTCTTCAAGGATTCCTGGAACGCACACTCAGGCTCCTCGAGGACTTTTAAAGCAGCTGCAACGACACATGAAGGACTCAAAGACCACTTAAAGAGCCTCAGAAAACCTTGAGATTTCCTTAAAGGCTTTAAAAGCTCCTGGAATCTGTTCATGTAACCTGGAATTGTTTGGACTCCATCTTTGGAAAAGCTGCTGGACATGCTCCACTCATGTTTAACTGGGCCTTTAATCTTCATAGTTTTAGAGCCACAGCCTGTGTCTGTACTCAACATGATAATCAATTAAAATCAAATATTATTGATATTTTGACCTAATTTATCACACGGGAATTTACTGAAAAAACATGGAGGCAGTGTTTAAATCCTGCTTGAATGTGTTTGCTTTGGTGCAGAGGCTGTGTGAGTATTGATCCTGTGATTTAATATCACTAAACACCGATAAAACCCGTTAAATATCGATTACTTTCACTGTAATCATTCATCAATTGAAATTGAAGTAACGGCTAGACGCCCGTGGGAGGGCACGCGGGGGGGAGGACTATAGAGAGCTTTGATTGGCTGAGAACGCTGTGGAGGCGGGAAGAAGAGCAGTGATTGGTTGAGGGCGGTAACGTCGCGCGCACGATCAGCCGGTTAATAAGACGCCGGTTTGGAAGTTTAAACAGAGAGATGCTGTCGGGCAGAGCTGAGCGCCGCGGCTGGAACGAGTCAGATCAGGATTAAAGCAGGGAAGAGTCCGCGGAGAGAGCTCGAGTCCGGCGCGGTCAGGCAGACACAGTCATTCGGACCATGGTTCAGCAGACGGAACATGGCGGGCCGGGGATTCACAGCGGGTCCCGCGGGACGACAGACCCGGAGGAGAGTGAGCTGCTGCCGGCCTCGGCGTGCAGCCCCGTGCCGGTGAAGCCGGACTGGTGCAAAACAGCGTCCGGTCACATCAAACGGCCCATGAACGCCTTCATGGTGTGGTCGAAAATCGAGCGGCGAAAGATCATGGAGCAGTCCCCGGACATGCACAACGCGGAGATCTCCAAGCGGCTTGGGAAACGGTGGAAAATGTTGAAAGACACCGAGAAGACGCCGTTTATCCGTGAGGCGGAGCGGCTCCGACTCAAGCACATGGCGGACTACCCGGACTACAAGTACCGGCCCAAGAAGAAGCCCAAGACGGAGGGGGGCGCGTGTCCTGCGGGGAAAGCTCCGTCCCCGGAGAAAACGGCTGTCAGACCCGTTAGTAAGAACCACGCCGCCGCCAAAAAACTCTCCAAGTTGAAACCCAGCAAGCCGGTGGTCGGTCCGGTCCGAGCCAACCTCCCGCACCACCAGCACCACCAGGACCCCCGGTACCGGTACGTGCTGACCACCAGCTTTAAAACCAGCAAACTCGTTAAACGGGACTTTACCGACGATGACGAGGAGGAGGACGACGACGATGATGATGATGATGATGATGATGATGATGAAGACGACTCCGAGGAAGAGCAGGAGTTTAAGGCGGAGGAGGAGGACGAGTTGTGCCGCTACAGCCGGAGCCTGAGCCCCGCCGCAGAGCCGGAGGGAACCAGCATGTTCGAGTCCTCCGGCCGGCGCTTCTACAGCTTCAAGAACATCACCCGGCAGGGCACCGGCACCTCCTCCTACCCGGCCTCCCTCTCACCAGCATCCTCGTCCCGGTCCGGCTCCACCTCCTCCTCCTCCTGCTGCGGGGAAGACCTGGACGACCTCCCGGCAGAGGGCACCGACTTCACCCTGAACCTCCTGGCCGGCCTGCACGCCTCCTCCGAGCCGTGGAACTCGTCGTGCAGCTCGGCCCCGGGGAACCTGAGCCTGTCGCTGGTGGATAAAGACCTGGACTCGTGCAGCAGCGAGGGAAGCCTCGGATCCCACTTCGACTTCCCGGACTACTGCACCCCGGAGCTCAGCGAGATGATCGCCGGGAACTGGCTGGAGGCCAACTTCTCGGACCTGGTGTTCACTTATTGATCCCTGAAGGCCAGGGGACAGGATTATCTGTCTGCATCCAGCCTCATCGGCCCCGGAGCCGGTACTGGAGGGGGGTAAGAGGAGCTCCAGAGCCAGTCAGGGAGCGGGGTGATGTGGCTGCTGCTGCCCGGGGGAGGACCACTGTTTTGGGGAGACACACTGCGGAACATCCGCAAAAAATGAATGAAATTAAATCACCTCGACAGGGTTTTATGGATTTATTTTTCTGTTGCTCGGGTCTGATCCAGGACCCGAACTATGCACCCCCGTCCGGACCGGAAACGGACTGTAAAGACACTCATATCAGGACTCTTTTATGATCCGTTTTTTCTCCTCCTCTTTGTTTTATACGAAGATGAAATGTTGAGTTTAAAGCCCAAACTGAGCACAGGTAGGCAGGAGACGTTTTTGATACATAACCAGACATACCTCATGTTTTTTTAAAGATTTCAAAGTAAAAGTATTTTCAGGCATATTTTTGTACAGTCAAAGGGAAAGTTCAGGCACTTCTTCTTCTTCCACTTTTCATCCTGACTGATGAGGATTATTATTTGTATCTGAGCATGTGAGGGTTCGAACCCCGGCCAGCCTGCCTTGCTTTAATGCCTTGCTGTTGTTTTAAACGAGTGTACAGACAGGAAGTGGAACCTTTATTGTGAAAGGGTTGTATATGTTGTGTAAAATAGTTAAAGTTTAGGAGTTTATGTATATGGGTGTGAATGATTTTCTGTTAGTTTTTTTCCACGTGTTTGATTTCCTCTTTATTTCTGTGCAATAAGAGAAAAGTGATTAAAGGAGCAGCCCACGTTTTTTTGTAGCAGCAGGGAGACTGCGTTAACTCGTCTGTATGTGACAACTGAATAAATCAGCTGGAACTGAGTCCTCTGCTCTGCTTGATTATTGATCTGTGATTATTGATGATGTCACAGGGCCCATTAAAGGGCCAGAACGCTGTTTTAGACACCACTGACTTTATCATCATAAACATGTTAGGATGACCTTAAAGGAACTTAAAGTGTCCTTGATCCTTCCACAGGTCCCCGACAGACTGTCCATCAGGAGGCTCCAGGTGTGAGGTCACTGAGTGCTCTGTTTGCATTACAGGCGTTGATCGTCTTAATATTAGAATTTAAATGTTATATTTAATTTACAACGAGCCACTTAGAGACATGAGACTGTCAGAGTCGATATAACTTTATTTAAAGGAGGTTAAAGGTCTCCACACGGTGCTTTCAGGGACTGCTCTGGAGCTTTCATTCACACCTTGTGACCATGGTGCGGACACCGTGTCCGCGTGTCGTCACATCTGAAAATGCAGAAATTATCGAGTTTCCAAAAAACACAAGTTCTCTAAAGTAGCCGTGAAATTCTTCCACAGGTCCTGGAAGAACCTCTGTGTCCTTAAAGAGGCCCCAGGTGTGAGGTCACTGATCATGTGACGTGTGTACGGTAAACGAGGCCTGGGTGGTCGTTATTTCACAGATCTGGATTTCAAATAAAATCAAACCGTTTGGAGTCCTGGAGGGTGTTTGGCTGTCATTGAAAGTCCTTAAAAGTCTCGATCATCGGAAACCTCAAAGAAAGAATCAGTGCTGATATTAAGTTTATGGACCTTTATGGACCTTCGGTTCAGATCACATGACCTTCATCGGCAGGTGTGTCCCGACTGAACAGTCAGGTCGACAAGGGGAAAAAAAGACCGTGTTCAACCTAAGACCCTGTGATGTGATGAGCAGCTGCCTACAGGTGAGACTGTATTTCACAGGTAAAAGGAAACTGTGTGAGGTCACCTGGTGAGTCTCACCTCCTTAAAGGGCCGGATTCTTGAATAAAAATCATTTTAATTATAAAGCAGGTAAAACTTTTCTCGATTGTGGAAACTTCACATGTCCCTCCTCAGCTCCTGTATTTAATCTAACCGTAGGTTCAAGTTCCCGGTTTTATCTCAGCACTTGAACTACCCGTCCATGTCGGCTGAAAAGGTTCCATTTGAAACTTAAACTTCAGGAAAAATTCAGAATCTAAGAGTTTAAAGTGAACGAGGACCTGACTCTCTCCCTCCGCCACATGGCAGGTCAACGTGGAGAAAACAAGTCAACCTGAAAAATTAAAACATAGACTTTGATAAGGCAGGCCGAGCTGCGGGGTCAGAGGTCAGAAAGAACACGACCTGTAAAGAGACAAACATGTCAGATCCTCACAGGTCGACTGTAACGAGTCGACACGTCAGACAAACAACTCGAGACGAGTCGTCCAGACGTCTGATGATAAATCAGATTATTGTGGATGTTTGCAGTCTCACACACACACACACACAGACACACACACACACACACACACACACACACACACACACACACAGACACACACAGTCAGCGCTCAGATTTACACATGTGAGCCGAGCAAAGTGGGATTACAGGAGCAGCTTTAACAGTTTAACATCAGATTAAAGATGTTTTCGTCTGTTGGAGCGTTTAGACCTGAGACACTCAGCGTCACTCCAAGGAGCAGGAGGAGCTGCAGGAGGAGCTGAAGGAGGAGCTGCAAGAGGAGCTGAAGGAGGAGCTGCAGGAGGAGAAGCAGGAGGAGCTGCAGGAGGAGCTGCAGGAGGAGAAGCAGGAGGAGCTGCAGGAGGAGCTGAAGGAGGAGCTGCAGGAGGAGCTGCAGGAGGAGAAGCAGGAGGAGCTGCAGGAGGAGCTGCAGGAGGAGGCAATCCAAGATGGCGGCAGCATCACGTCAGGTCCTGAGCTTCTCGAACATAGAAATGATTGAAGCAGGTTTATCTTCAGGTACGTTAAACGGGATGAAGCTGAAGGCGCTCGTACCTCCGGCTGTGCTTCACTCACTCCTCGTGTTTATTCAGAAAGGTCAACACAGCTGATTTTTAAAGCTTCTTTTCTTACCGTCGTGTTCATCAGCTCACATTCTTCTTTCCTTTGATGACACACGCTTCAGCCTTTTATACCTGTATTGTGTTTTACCTGTCCTTATTTCTCTTTAAGCACATCCAGCAGCTCTGTGTCTGTCTCTTTAACTCTGTACAAACTGTGATGTAGACGGAGGAGAGGAGCCTCACATGTAAATACTCAGGTACCTCTGTACGCGAGTTAATGTGTGCGTGTGCGTGTGTGTGCGTGTGTGTGTGTGTGTGCGTGTGTGTGTGTGTGTGCCCAGTGTGATGAGCTGTTAGCTCGGATCAGTACCAGGATTTCTCTGATGGACACCAACTACCGGCGTTCTGTTTCAGCTGTGGAGCGCCTGTCCGTCTGTCTCACTGAGTGGCAGTTTCACTGTATCTAGCAAGTCACAGGTGGGCTGAGATCTGTCTCACTACCGCGCTATGAAGCCACAACAAACAGATGTTACTGAGAACATGTAACATGCTACATGTGAAGGATGTGGATTCAAACTCACTGGTTTGATTTGAGACACGATCACTCTGCTTCATGTTTCCTGTTTTTATGTGTCAGCAGATTTCCTCGTCCAATCAGAGGTAGAGAAGCCAGACACACGCACACACACACACACACACACACACACACACTGTGGAAAACCCAGACAAGGTCAGACAGGGCCAAGCGCCTGCTTCCTGTCCCTCATTTCCCACCTTCCCGTTCTGACCCCAGGCTTTGTGTGTGTGGGTGTGTGTGCGTGTGTGTGTGTGTGTGTATGTGTGTGTGTGTGTGTGTGTGTGTCATCAGCCTGTTTAAAATCAGCTTCCTGCGCAGCCTCACACTGATGAACTGGGAGGAGTGGATCACACACACACACACACAAGCACACACGCACACACACACACAGGATGAACTCTGGTGACCCTTTCATCGTCAGGTCAACATTAGACAGGTAATAATCTGAACACTTTAACACCTGTGCTGTGCTGCTGCTGAGTAGCTAATGTTAGCATGCTAACACACAAAGCTAAGATGATAAACATGGTGAACATTAAAGCTGCATGTTTTCAGACTCATGTCTACATAACCTGACGTACGGATGAATCGATCATCGATCAGGATCAGAAAACAAACCGTAAACGTGTCAATCAGCTGATCAGCAGCAGACGGACAGCTCTGACTGATCACACTCATCTCTCTTGTTTTGTGTCATGATGATCTGTGAGGTAAAACCAGTGTTTTTGTAAATGGAGTCTGGTGGGGTAGCGGTGTAGCAAACATGCTAGTTAGCTGAGGTCTGGGTTGCTGGTGCTCTGGCGCGCCTGCTGGAGGTTCTGTGTATTACGCCTTTAAAGAGCAGCTCCCCTCATGTTGTCAGACGCATGAAACGCTCCGCTTGAAATAATAAGTTGTGTTTTATGTTTAATTACCTTGAAAAAATCCTCCCAAGACTTCTCCTCCTTCTCCCTCTTTAAAACTTCCTGAATCTGCACAGGCCCCGCCCACTATGCACATTTTCAACCGCCCCTTCCGTCGCGAACACAAACACGTCTCTGCCATCGTTTAGTGGTGACTTGTTGAAACTTAGCTAGCTTGAAATGTAGTCATTAGCAGTAGTGACGTTAACGTTAGCAGTCAGTCATGAGTTATGAATGCTGAGTACATGCTTTGCTATTCATAGTTAGCAGTTAGCATACACATGCTACGTCAGCTGTTCTCAGAGCTTTGACTGGCACACTGAGGATTACATTTTGTAGTTAATTTTCCATAAATATCTGAACTTAAAGACGCACAATTCAACGCACAATTCAACCTGAAAGCTCTGCAGGTCACAGAGGGCGGTCACACCCTGACGTGCTCCTGATGTAGCCTCCATCAGACGCTAGGTGACCCAGTCAGGAGGCTGATTTGAGCTTCAGAGTCTTTGAAGAGAAACTGTTGATGTTTCTGCAGCAGATCTTTGGACTGAACGTCAGCGTGTCAGAGACTTCTGGCTCTTCCCGGGTGTCACAGTGAAATCAGTCGTGGGCGTCGACGTCATGCAACGCTGCTGCTGCTAATGAAACCTTCATGGTCTGTCGAGGAGGAGGATTTAACCTCCACACACACACACACACACACACACACACACACACACTGCAGAGGAAGGTGGGAGGAAAGTTCTCAGTACAGTTCAGGTCTGATTCTTCTTTGCAGCGTGGTGTGTTCAAGGCCTCTCTGGCAGACGGTCTGATGGTTTTAATGGGAGCTGGTCTGGAAACCATTCACAGAGTTACAGTCAGGCCTCGCTGCTCCAGCTTCCTGCTCTCATGTGTTTATAGAACATCATTTCCTGCTTTAACTGCAGAACATTCTGGAAACACAAACATCGAGTGTTCTCTCTTTCAGTCAGACGTTTAAATCTACAGCAGCTTTAACCTCGTTACGACCCTTCTTATCATCTTCTGACATGTTAGACTCTGTTTGCTCATTCAAACATTCAGCTCGCTCATCAGTGTCGGAGCAGGCAGAATAAATGAAGCCAAAGTCCCAAACCCTGCAGTTCCTCTGGTGTCCACTTGAGGCTGTCTCCAGCAGTGAGTCAGTCCCCATAGAGCCCCATGTTAAACTTTACAGCAGAAATAAACATGTTTACAGCCTGGTACAAAAAACAGTTTGGGTCTCTATAGCTCATTTCTCTCTTCATGACAACTGTACGGGGAGAATCTTTATACAGCTCACCTGTTTACATTATATTAAGGCTTACAGTGACGCATCATTAGGGGCGGGGCCTCTTTGAGTGACAGCTGGGAGCTGCTAGCTGTCTGCTAGGTGTCCCCTCAGCTAACTCAGTCACTGAACGTAACCTCTGGGCCGTGTTTGTGCTGTTGGAGCCTTTTGGAGAGAACATATTGATTAAAATATTTATGAGGTTTTTTACAGCAGCATGTAAACGTCTGAAACGGAACATAAATCCTCCTGGTGCTGGTTGAGTTTAAAAACAATGTCATGAGTTTGGTTTGACTGCTGCTGTTCTGACTGTGAGGGCGTTTAAAAGAGTGAAGTCAGCAGGAGGAGGAGGAAGACGTGGGGGGGGGGGGGGGGAGGTGGAGGACATGGGGGAGGAGGAGGAGGAGGAGGAGGAGGAGGAGGAGGTGGAGGATGTGGGGGAGGAGTGATGATGATGAAGGAGTTTGTGTTTTTTGTTCGCTGACGGAGCTCAGACAGCAGATGGAGAGCAGAGCTGAACTCCTGCTGGAGGAAACAGGACTGTGTGTGTGTGTGTGTGTGTGTGTGTGTGTGTGTGTGTGTGTGTCAGTGTGCCCTGCTGGGAGGCTGCAGGCTGATTCAGGCTGTCAGGTTTTTATCTGCAGTTTGTTTCATGTGATGTATTAACTGTGTCTTCGCGGAGTCCTCTTGTTGGTTTCTGACAGCGTCTCAGCTTCTCACTCGGATATTTAACTCTCTGCAAACAGACCTGCAGGCGTTCTTTAAATGATCTTGTTTAAATCCACCTCAAATAAAAACTATGAATGCTAAAGACTTCAAACTCCATCGTTGAACGTTCCTTTAGGACTTCTTCACGTCACCGTGCACGCAGCAGCAGGCAGCTGTGACGTGTATGCTACTTTTATCCTTGTTGTCTCTGTGTTGTCACCGTCCTCTCAGGAGTTCTTACTGAGGAAAATCTTCAGCTTTCTGCAACACAAACATATGATGATTAAATGTTCAGGGACCATCCTCTGACCTCTGACCTCTGTCTTTGCTCCGTCTCAGATTCTCTGCTCACTCTTTGCTCTCACTTTGACCTCTCCTGGCTGTGTTCTGCAGCGCAGAGATCGGCGTGTTTACAGTATTTGTTTCTCATCTGGACTTCATGAAGCCGAACGTGAAGCGTTTCAGGACAAAGCTGGACGTGTTTTCTTAAATTTGCAGCCTGAATCTTTGATCCCGACAGTTTCCATCCTCGGTGATCAGCCGAGTAATCACACGTATCAGACTCTCTGCGGCGCTCTCATCACATGTTTGGCAGCAGATCAAAGACGGCGTTAGCTCTCCGCTGGATCCTCTCCAGTCTGATAAATCTGAGGATTCTGCTCCGGATAATTGAGACGAACGCCGAGCATTCTGGGTAATGAGAGCACGAGGTTACTCAGAAGTCATGCAGGTCAAAATAATGTCTTTTTACAGTCAGAGTCCTGATTTTAATTTGAGAGCCTCTCAGGAGACTCTGAATGTTTTAAGTTTAACAACAAGGGGTTAAGAGGTCAAAGGTCACATGACACAGATAATAGATGCAGCAGGTATTAGAGTGTCAATAAAATAACAATAGAAGAGAGAGGAGTGAGAGCTCCTGTCAAACTTTAACTCCTCTCTGCTGCTGATTTTACTGCCGGCTGTAAAACAGGAAGCAGCTTTTCAAAATATGGAAATGACCGCCGCCGAGCATCAAATGATCCGCACAAAGGCCGACAGCAGGGAGCCGACGGAGGAGGCCCCAGGAGGAGGTCAATCAGAGAGGAGGTCAATCCGAGAGGAGCAGAGAGAATCCTGGGAGCAGTTTAAGGTCTGTGGGGTTTCTCAGTTCTCTGTAGCCTCCTTCAAAGACGACAATAACACAAAACTGACCTGAACACATCTTTACCTCACCTGTCTCTCTATACAGAACTACAGGACCACTTTAGCCTAGCTTAGCACAAAGACTGGAAGCATCAGAAAAACTGTTAGCCTCACGCCTTCTAAAGAATAAAAGTGAGAGAACAAAAGATTTCAAACGTCTGCAGCTAGCTAATTCACTCGGTGAGTTGGTAGAAGACTGAGGCTAATGCTAACAGGTCCCAGGCCGTACTATCATGCTAATATTATGAGGCTAAAGCTAACAGTTAACAGGCCGTACTATCATGCTACTATTATGAGGCTAATGCTAACAGTTTACAGGCCGTACTATCATGCTAATATTATGAGGCTAAAGCTAACAGTTTACAGGCCGTACTATCATGCTAATATTATGAGGCTAATGCTAACAGTTTACAGGCCGTACTATCATGCTAATATTATGAGGCTAAAGCTAACAGTTTACAGGCCGTACTATCATGCTAATATTATGAGGCTAATGCTAACAGTTTCCAGGTCATACTATCATGCTAACATTCTGAGGCTAAAGCTAACAGTTTACAGGTCATACTATCATGCTAACATTCTGAGGCTAAAGCTAACAGTTTACAGGTCATACTATCATGCTAACATTCTGAGCCTAAAGCTAACAGGGTTACAGGTCATACTATCATGCTAACATTCTGAGGCTAAAGCTAACAGTTTACATGTCATACTATCATGCTAACATTCTGAGGCTAAAGCTAACAGGGTTACAAGTCATATTATCATGCTAACATTCTGAGGCTAATGCTACCAGGTTACAGGTCTTACTATCATGCTAACATTCTGAGGCTAATGCTAACAGGTTACAGGTCATACTATCATGCTAACATTCTGAGGCTAAAGCTAACAGTTTACAGGTCATACTATCATGCTAACATTCTGAGCCTAAAGCTAACAGGGTTACAGGTCATACTATCATGCTAACATTCTGAGCCTAAAGCTAACAGGGTTACAGTTCATACTATCATGCTAACATTCTGAGGCTAAAGCTAACAGTTTACATGTCATACTATCATGCTAACATTCTGAGGCTAAAGCTAACAGGGTTACAAGTCATATTATCATGCTAACATTCTGAGGCTAATGCTACCAGGTTACAGGTCTTACTATCATGCTAACATTCTGAGGCTAATGCTAACAGGTTACAGGTCATACTATCATGCTAACATTCTGAGGCTAAAGCTTACAGTTTACATGTCATACTATCATGCTAACATTCTGAGGCTAAAGCTAACAGTTTACAGGCCGTACTATCATGCTAACATTCTGAGGCTAAAGCTAACAGTTTACAGGCCGTATTATCATGCTAACATTCTGAGGCTAATGCTAACAGGTTACATGTCATACTATCATGCTAACATTCTGAGGCTAAAGCTAACAGGATACAGGTCGTAGTATCATGCTAACATTCTGAGGCTAAAGCTAACAGTTTGCAGGCCGTACTATCATGCTAACATTCTAAGCTAAAGCTAACAGTTTACAAGTCATACTATCATGCTAACACACTGAGATAGCATCAGGGGCTGACTCTAACACAGTCAATCCTGAACAGAACTTTATCTTATCTTAAAATAATTAATTCTAGTTCGCCTATAATTAGCTGATGTGCTAATTCTTGTCCTTTAGAGTAATGCTAGATTGCTGCTTTAAGCAGTTCGTAGCCTGTTAGCCTGATATGCTAATTATCTAGTTAAGAGCTACTTTTGTTTTTGTTTTTAGCCTTGCTAGTAGTGTGGCTCTGTCCTTTAATATTACTGCTAGTTGGCTCATTTAAGCATGCTCAACGACTGAACTAAGATAGGGAACGTGGTTAGCGTGTCTGTTTAAGATTGGCACGTTAGTAGTGTGACTGTGAAAATGTTTGCACGGTGACATTAGCATGATTTATCTTTATTTTGAAGGCAGCCGCTGCGTCATGATTGCTCCTTAAAAGGAAACAAACAGCTTCAGAAACCCATCGTCCTCTCTGGATCGAGTCCACGCTGAGTGAAAACAGGCGAGGCCTCAAAAATGTGGACTCCAAACATCAGCTCTGAGTTTCCTGCTTGTGTTTAACAACAGCTAATCATGTGTGCTAACGACAGAGCTGAACAGCTGTGCAGAGTTTTAATCCTCCCTCTGATTCCAGGCTCTTATCCTCCATCTCAGTCCGCTTCCTCTCACAGTGATTTGCATGTTTTCAGTCCACCTTAAACTCTCTTATCTGCAGGTCAGGATGTAACAACACAGCGAGGTCATCAACAAGTTATTTTTAGAGGTCAATTCTATGTCAGGCAGTTCATCAAAACCACGGGAGGCTTTTATTTTTAGCTCTGAAGGCCTAAATGTGCTCGGTATATTTAAATAGCATTTCAATGGTGATGCGTTCATGTGCATGTGTTACTGTGTTACTTGGACGTTACAGTCCACCTTCATCTGTTTCTGAACACATCTGAGGTCGGACATGAAGAGTCCAGTGTTTGATTTAAAACAGATTATTTAAAGTTTGTTTACATTTTTGTGAGCTTGTTTTCCTGTTTGTGCGTACAGCTGGTGGACGACTCTGAAGCTACACGGCTAAATAACACGATGCTAACGTTACTTTGATGTAATCAGATATTACAGTTGTGCTGATTATGTAGTCATATTTGTGTTTTTAATAAACGCTTTGTTGTTACAGATCCAAATGTTACCCTTTTGACTTATTTGATTATCCATGGAAGTTAGCTCGTAAGCTAACGTTAGCTAGTAGTTTCGCTGTGGTAGCTCATTAGCCTCCAGTCTCTTGCTCACTTAATATCAAATGTTTTTTTCATATTTTCCTGCTCATGACTTTTATTCACCCTGTCGGCCATCTTTGTTTGGGTCATGATAAAGGCTCGCTCTCTGATTGTGCCTCGTACTGTTGATGTGTTCATATCATCAGAGTCGCTTTGTTTATGGAAGAGCAGCACTGATACCGGATGTTAGATCCCGATCATGTCTTCCTCTCGCTGTGGATTCAACCTTTCCCTCCTCTGTTGATCCTCAGGCGGTTTTCCATGAAGTTCTTTTACCTGTGAATCACTTTTACATGATGGCAGATTCAGTCTGTAGACGGAACTACACGAGGAAATGAAACTACATACAAACATGTTATTGGTATTTTACTGTAAACAACACTGTTAATAATTCACCAGGAGAGACTGCGACCACTACCCTCACTTCCTGTGTGTGTCTTTGTGTGTGTGTGTGTGTGTGTGTGTGTGTGTGTGTGTGTGTGTGAACATGCGCACACTCTCCTGCATGTTACCTGGTCTGTGGCTCCACCTGGTGGCCACTGATCAGCACTACAACATGATTGACACGTGGATGTAAGAACCAGTTTCAGCCTCCAGAGAGCGCTGTGGGCCCAGACTCCCATCATCCTCTCTGTCTCTCTCTGCTACAAAATAAAAGAACAGAAATATAATCAGAACCTCTCACGTTAGCGTTAGCGTTAGCATAAATCTCACAACAGCAACATCTTTACATTTCTCTGTGATTTTATTTTCATCAAAATCTGCAACAATTAAATAATAAAAATATCAAAGAAGTGTATGAAAGAACGCACATCACACACACTGAGAGAGCGAGCAGCACGTTTATGTCTCAGCAGGAAATCTGCTCCAGTCACAACATCCATCACACACACACACACACACACACACACACGTCAGCGGGGATTTTCAAGTCTCGTCTCATATGTTCAGCATGCTGCAGGTGTGTGCTTCTCGTCCCTTATAGAAGAACATTCACACAATCACAGGAACCTTTCAGAGTCAGAGCTCCACTGAGCCGTGTGTTCCTACAGCCGTCAGCACGAGGATGTCACGAGTTTCTTTAAGGACAAAGTTTATCTGTCCACGAAAACACTTCAAGAATACAGCTGAGTGTGTGTGTGTGTGTGTGTGTGTGTGTGTGTGTGTGTGTGTGTGTGTTTGTGTGTGTGTGTGTGTGTGTGTGTGTGTGTGTGTGTGTGTGTGTGTGTGTGTGTATGTGTGTGTGTTTGTGTGTGTGTGTGTGTGTGTGTGTGTGTATGTGTGTGTGTGTGTGTGTGTGTGTGTTTGTGTGTGTGTGTGTGTGTGTGTGTGTGTGTGTGTGTGTGTGTGTGTGTGTGTGTGACAGCAGCTCTGAGCAAAGCGTCGCTGTCGGCTGCAGCTCCCGATCAAAGAGCGACCAGTTATCTCCACTACAGAGACACCTCGCTGCATTTACTATTCACACAGTCTGTGCTACCGGCTGCTCGGGGGCTGCAGGGGGGACGGAGGGGGAGGGAGGAGGAGGAGGGGGAGGAGGAGGGGGGAGGGAGGGGAGCAAGTGAGACACAACAGCAGCGTTTTGTTCATCAACTGAAGTTCATATTTCCTCTTCATGGGGTCAAAAGTGAAGCTAAGTTTCAGATGTCCGTCCATCATCTCACCGCGTATCCTGTTCAGGGTCACGAGGGGCTGGAGTCTTTCCCAGCTGTCACTGGGTGAGAGGCGGGGTTACATCTGGACAGGTCACCTGTCAATCACAGGGCTGACACAAAGACGCACAACATTTCATGCTCACAATTTAGAGTCACCAGTGAAGCTAGCGAGCATGTCTTTGGACTGTGGGAGGAAGGAAGAGAACCCGGAGGGAACCCACGCATGCACGGGGAGAACATGCAGACTCCACACAGGAAGGCCCACTACGTCTGAGCCGGGACTCGAACCAGGAACCTTCTAGCTGTGAGGAAACAGCGCTAACCACTGCAAATCAGACTTCAGTCCAATAACAATAAGGTCAAAGGTCAGAGGTCACAGTGTGTACATTCATATAAGAACAGCTCAGGCTACAGATGCAAACACTTAACACTTAATCTCATTCTGTGTTAACAAGCTAGTTATTGAACACCATTTAGCTTTGATACTGTAGTGTTTGCTAACCCCTCCCTCCTCTCTAGCTCCGCCCTCTGGTCCAAATATGGTCACTTCTGGCAGCAGAAAAACCAGTGTGTGACGTCAGGGTGCTACGTGTGTTCTATAGACGGTCAATGGGAGAATTATCAAGTGTTTCATGTATATTTAACACGGTCCACTCTTTGATGCTCTAGGACGTGTGTCATGGTGAGATAGAGATCATTAAGATGCTGTGAAACACTGGATTAACAAACAGTCTGCACGTCTGACTGACACAACCTGAAACTCACAGCACACTTAGTGTACTGTTCCTTTAAGAAAAGATAAAACAAAGACGGAGAGTTTCTTCTTCTTCTCTTTGTCTCCACGCTGCTGTGGAGTCGGTGTGTGTGTTAGCAGGAGGTGATGTGAGGAGCTCGCTGACCTGGCTGGTGTTTTGGCTGCAGGAGGAGGACAGATGTTGAGCCTCTGGTCCTGAGGGTGAGACAGGAGCGCGCTGTGGGTACGACAGCTGCAGCTCTGTTTCACATTCAGCTCGTCTGCAAGAAGGAAACGAGTGTGTGTGTGTGTGTGTGTGTGTGTGTGTGTGTGTGTGTGTGTGTGTGTGTGTGTGTCAGAGCGAGAAGAGTTTGTTTTTCTGTGAGTGACACCAGGTTTAACTTACCACCGATCTGTCTCATGGCTGCAACGCGAGGACCGTCTGCATTCAGAGGACGCCACAGGTGGTCTCTGATTACAGCAGGGTTCCTCATGAACAGTGTTAGTTATGAGTTTACGTTTACTGTCTCTGCATGAGGAGCGCTTCAGAGCGGCTGTGTGATGAAGAGGAGGATGAAGAGGAGGCTGCTGGCTCCACAGCTCCACAGATGCTGACATTTCCTGGCTGGTGCAGAGAAGCCCAGCAGGGAGGGGGCATCTGTGCCTTTCATCCCCCACCTCCCCCTCTCCTCCCTCCTCCCCCGGCGAGGATGCAGCTACCTGATGGAGGACAGAGTCCTGGAAGCTGCTGACAACCGACACACTGACTGGAGATCTGCTGCTGCACCAGCTGAGGCCGAGCGACGGCCCTGAGGGCCCCTGGGGGCCTAAGGGGCCTGCAGCACCACAGCCATCCAGCTGCAACAGCTGCCCCTGAACACACGCACACACACACGCACGCACGCACACACACACACACACACACACACACACACACACACACAGGATACTGTGTCTCTCCTCCTGCTTGTTTGTCAGCTCACACGAGACACATTCAGAGAAATCTGTAACTGTAACTGTTTAATGATGTGCTGCTCTGGTCTCTGTCTCAGGATCACAGAGTGAACAGTCTCAGGACCACAGAGTGAACAGTCTCTGGACCACACAGTGAACAGTCTCAGGACCACAGAGTGAACAGTCTCAGGACCACACAGTGAACAGTCTCAGGACCACAGAGTGAACAGTCTCAGGACCACACAGTGAACAGTCTCAGGACCACAGAGTGAACAGTCTCAGGACCACAGAGTGAACAGTCTCAGGACCACAGAGTGAACAGTCTCAGGACCACACAGTGAACAGTCTCTGGACCACAGAGTGAACAGTCTCTGTCTCAGGACCACAGAGTGAACAGTCTCAGGACCACACAGTGAACAGTCTCTGGACCACACAGTGAACAGTCTCTGTCTCAGGACCACAGAGTGAACAGTCTCAGGACCACAGAGTGAACAGTCTCAGGACCACACAGTGAACAGTCTCAGGACCACACAGTGAACAGTCTCTGTCTCAGGACCACAGAGTGAACAGTCTCAGGACCACAGAGTGAACAGTCTCAGGACCACACAGTGAACAGTCTCAGGACCACACAGTGAACAGTCTCTGTCTCAGGACCACAGAGTGAACAGTCTCAGGACCACACAGTGAACAGTCTCAGGACCACACAGTGAACAGTCTCAGGACCACAGAGTGAACAGTCTCTGGACCACACAGTGAACAGTCTCAGGACCACAGAGTGAACAGTCTCTGGACCACAGAGTGAACAGTCTCAGGACCACACAGTGAACAGTCTCTGTCTCAGGACCACAGAGTGAACAGTCTCAGGATCACAGAGTGAACAGTCTCAGGACCACACAGTGAACAGTCTCTGGACCACAGAGTGAACAGTCTCTGGACCACACAGTGAACAGTCTCAGGACCACACAGTGAACAGTCTCTGGACCACACAGTGAACAGTCTCTGGACCACAGAGTGAACAGTCTCTGGACCACACAGTGAACAGTCTCTGGACCACAGAGTGAACAGTCTCTGGACCACAGAGTGAACAGTCTCTGGACCACAGAGTGAACAGTCTCTGTCTCCTGCTGTCTGACTGTTGAACAGATGTACTCTCTGTTGATCTGAGGAGAATGGATCTGATGTTACGGATGTTCTCTGTGTTGTGTCTGCAGGCGGAGCAGCTGTGACATGAGCAGAATAAAAGCGGTGATGCCCTCACACTTTGCATCTTATCGTCCTCTGTGATCAGCCTGCAGGTCGCAGCGGCGCTCTGATCCTCCAACATGCAGCTGGAACATGCAAAACACGGCCTGCAGCCGCCGCCCGCTCACTTATTCAAATCCTGCAGCCACAGAGGAGTTTTACTGTTAGGACACGTTTCCCTAACAGAGGACACGTTCTGCACGCGCTCAGACTGCTGCTCACACAACGTAAACAGTAAACACACTGCACTTTAATACATGATGTTCTTTAATCAGCATTACACCTGATCTGTGTCTGAACACCTGTAATACACACACACACACACACACACACACACACACACACACACCAGACAAAATGATGTGTTTGTCAAACATCCAGACTCAACAAAAAGAATCAGTGTTCCAGTTTTTTGATTTGTCTCTAAAATGATATCTCACAGTCCCACTTCTCCGGAGCCAGGTCGGCTTTGTGTACCTGTCGCACCTGTCGCACCTGTCGTTCCCCGGTCACTCTCAGCAGAGATAGTAAGATGTGAGATGGTCACCCTCCGCACAGATGTGGTAACCGACTAATTATCCACAATTACATTCGATGGAAACTCATGTAGGCATCGATTTAATCAGCGCACACCTTTTCAGTCTTTATGCTAAGCTAAGCTAACGGCGTTCTGACATTCTGACGCCTGGTTTGAAACCATTTTCATACTTTACATTTTTTAGTCTGAATCTCGATATAAAAACACACCTGAGTAATGACCTGTCAGGTGTGTCTGCAGTGATTCTGTGTGAAACATACAATTAACTCATAAACACAGAGGAATGTCTGCAGCTTCACACACACACACACACACACACACTGAGACACACATCATTGAACTACAGTTATATATACAGTCAATCAACTCTTTGATCACATAAAGGAAGCGATCGGTAAGTATTTAAAATGCTGTTGTGACAAACAGTCAACTCCAGACCAACGTTACTCAGAGAGACAGACCGCTAACGTCTGCGGCTACCTCATCACCTCTGCTTCAAAGTAAAAGCCCTCCAGGATGTATGGGGGCTTTAACTGTGCAGCAGCTGGAGAACCTTTATTTTGAAAAAGCTGGAGGAGTTTACGTTGAAACAGAAGAGCTCGCAGACTTTTACTTTGAAACAACTCGGTTGCTGAAGGGACGCGTTTAGCTCTGCATGCTAACTTGTTGCTCTCTCTCTCTTTATGATTCATGTAAACATGAATCATAAAGTTTATTTGAATTAGAAAACATCGACAGAGTGTTTGTTTTTCCATCAGCCAGCAGAGGTCAAAGGTCGTCCTCCTCCCGCCTCCATCATCACTCGTTCTGCATGTAAATGAGCTCGTCTCAAGAAGTGCACGTGATGACTGATTTTCATATGAATGATGACGAGAGGCACAGAAGGAGCAGCAGCACTTTGGATGATCTGACCTCTGACCCCAGATCAGTCTGAACAACAACAACAGCACACACAGGGACAACAGCTGGTCTCTGATCAGCGTGAGTGAAGAGCCCTCCAGCTGTACTGAACACACTCTCAGCGTCCAATCAGACGTCACGACTGATGTCCTCCTTTCAAAATAAAGTAACGAGGTGCTTTCTGGGTAAATCATTTCAACACGTCAAGATTCCAAATAAAGACAGCGAGACAGATGAGACAAGACTTTCAAAACAACCTGAAGGACCAGCAGCCACGAGTGTGAACAGACAAACGTCCTGAACGCTGCTTCACACAGAGGCTGACTCAAAGTCTGTGTGGATGTTTTCAGAGGGAAGCTGTCTTCTCCCGTCCCATCTCCTCCCGTCCCGTCTGCTGGACATCCTTGTTTTATCTCCTGATAACAGAAATCACCAAACACTCACACATTGGATGGTTGTTCAGGACGTTCCGGTTCTGAACCAAACTTGTTGGTAAAAGAAATCTTACAGGTAAAAACATAAATATGAATAAACAGAATAAAAGGCTGATGTCAGTACACCACGATTTACAGGGAGCAGAGCTAGCTTCCCCGTTGTTAGCGCTTCTATGTTCACACAAATCAAACAGCTAACAGGGGAAAAACTAGGACAGCATTAGCATGACCTGAGCTAGCAGCAATCCAGCGATAGCAGGGAACATTTCACCACAAGGACACATTTATTAACTCTCAAATCTTTTCTCACAATAAGCTAGCGTGACATTAGCATGAATAAGCTACAAGCAGTCAGCTAACTGGGCACTAAGCTAACATGAAAACAGCAGGACCAAGCTTGGCTACCAATCATTGAAATAAGCTAACAAGGCAAGCTAACATCACATTTCAGAGTGACAAGCTTAAATGGTCAGCTAGCCTAGCGCTAGTGTGATTGTTTCAATATTAGCAAACAAGCAACAAAACAATAGTCAATGGCAATTTCATCTAATCATTTAACTTGAATTAAGCTAACATAGCATTATCAAGACAGACTACGTTTAAGCTAACAAGAGAAGCGAACATAATATAAACAGCTAATTTACAGATACAAGCATTCGTTCATCCCACTCTCAGTCAAGCTCATCAATGGGCAGATTGTTCAGGATGGATGGAAACGATCAGGGGCTATGTGACGCTGAATTTGCACAGAGATGAATTGCACTTTATGTGACTCTGCTGAGTATTTTATTTCTTATGTATTGTTCATTGTTATTTCTGACTATTGTATGTGTGTAGTGGAATGTTGTTGTGGGTGGAATGTCCTGTCTGCAGCAGACCCCTCTGTCCGAGACAAAGTTCTCCCACGGGAGACAAATAAAGATACCTTGACCTTGACCTAATTTAACATTAGCATGGCTAATTTATGGAGCATTTGGTGACAGAGCACTAAGCTAGCTATATTAGCTAACATCAAAGCTGGCTAAGCTAAGCTGCTAGTTGTTGTCTTCCATTCATTTCACAAAGATAAAGAGTTGAACGAGACACTTTTCCTCTTTTATTGAGTTCAGGAACCAGAAGTCACTGACATGTAGGCTACAGATGTGTTAACAGAACACTTCCACGTCAGCGAGCTAACGGCTAACTCTCGCTGTGCGCTCCCTGTGCCTGACCCTGCTCTTGTATGTTTATCTCGTCTGTTTCCTTCATTTGACACTTTAGAGATTATTTCTCTTCCTCTTTCTGTTGTTTGTTCTCTCTGTGCCACAGACAGCCACTTCCTGTTTCAACAACACTGGAGTCCATTAACCGGCTTCACTTTAAACCTGGATCAGAAACACAAAAGGACTTCATATTGGAGTCTCTGTTGTCAGACGGTCTGCGTGTCTCCGGCCTGAGGAGGACGTCCTCTGAAGTGTTACTTTGAACCTTCACAGGAGGTTGAATCACTCTCTGTTATTAATTAAGCTTAAACACTTTTGAGCAGTTAGAGCACGCTATAATAAACTGTAATGTAATTTTATCTCTGCACAAATGAATCGGCCATTTGTGGGTTAAAGGTGTTAAAAACGTACACATGGGCTTTACTGAAGAGCTCCACAGCGCCCCCTACAGATCTTAAAAGTGCACCCTACAGTAGGTTGACCTGCACGTCTTAGTTATGATGTGTGTAAATATTATGTTTACATCTACAGAAGAGCCAATGTGGCCCAAACCTTAAAGCCAACAGGAAGTCAGCCTTTTTGATTTTATTTTGAAATGTTGGTGCGTTTGTCCTTTAACAGGCTGTACCTGAACATCAGGCTGATCATCAGATCCACCTGACGTTTGCTCAGCATCCATAAAAGACCTTAAAAATCAAAGTAGTTAATGCTTCTTGTTCGCCGCTGCTTCAAACTATCAGTTATTCTACTTCCGCTTTTTTCAGTTTCTTTTCTCTTCCTGATTTATGGTTCTGTCAAAGAGACGAAACAATAAAGTTTTATTCAAACTTGTTTTTACATTCAGACTTTAATCTCTGTCTCCTGAACTTTACCTGCCGCAGATAACAGGTGAGCTGCTCAATGACTGGAGATTCAACAGCCAATCAGCGTCCAGCTTCGAGCGTCCCGGCTCTATAAGAGTCAGAGAGCCACTGTGAGCGCAGTATCAGCTGCTCCTCCTGCGAGGTTAGAGTCTCTGATCATCCTTCTGTTCTCTGTCCGCTCCTCCTCCTGCTCCTCCCGTTCCTTCTATCCCGGCAGCTCTACCGGTGTTTGAGGAGCTCCTCTCATGTGAAGCTCCGGCTGTCCGTCCCTCAGCAGACATGAGAGCCGGTAGCCCGGTGATATCAGCGGGTAGAAGAAGGAGCAGCAGCGGGGCTCTGAGCCCCAGCTGCCGGAGCTCTCGCTGCTCTCTGCGGGGCTTCTCCCGCAACAAGAGCCCGGCGGCGGCGGAGGAGCCGCAGGTCCCGGAGCTCCTGCTGCTGGACATGAACCTGTGTTACCGGCTGCTCCGGAGGCTGGTGCCCGGTCTGCCGCCGGGACGGGCCGCCAGCAGGGTGGAGATCCTACAGCACGTCATCGATTACATCCTGGATCTACAGACCGAGCTGGACGCGTCCTGTCGCGGGGAGGAGAGATCCACTGGACCGGAACCAGCAGAGCGGACAGAGCCCCGGGACCGACACACACACGCCAGGTGAGACTCAGTGTGGTGATGGATCAGGTATTGATCCGCTGATCAGATGTGTTAATTATTTTCATCTTTATTGTAAAATCTCTTTAAATGGTTCTTTGGTTGAAATGAGTCTGTGAAGCCTTTAAACTGAACGTGAGCTGATTATTGCAGAGGCTTTTATTGTGAAACACAAACAGGAAGTCAGAGTCAGATACAACTTTTTTGATATAAATCTGATTTGATGAGCACGTGCAGGTTCTTATAGAATAATGTCTGTAGGTTGAATCATGTGTTCGTTAATAATAACAGTCATCATGTGTCAGTTCTAAACTTTCATTGATAAGAAACGTTTGTTTATATTATTTATACGAATGTTTATGAACAGCTGCAGAGAAAAACAACAAACACATGTAAAGAGTCAAAACATCTAAAGATGCTCCGCCCTGTCAACATGCTAACAGGCTAATATAGAGCTAACATAACGGGATGTTAGGGATGTGTGTGTGTGTGTGTGTGTGTGTGTGTGTGTGTGTGTGTGTGTGTGTGTGTGTGTGTGTGTGTGTGGTGAATGTGATGTGTGTGTGTGTGTGTGTGTGTGGTGAATGTGATGTGTGTGTGTGATGTGTGTGTGCGTGTGATGCGTGTGTGTGTGTGTGTGTTCAGATTCAGTCTACATTGTTGTTTTTGCTCATTGTGATGTCATTTTTTCTGGAGTATCTTCAAACACTCCTGTAGTCAGCAGCACAAAGGTTCTGTAAGTTAACACAGCGTAATGATGTCATCACAAGCAGACGATCTCTGCTGCAGTGAGGTCGTCGTCGTTCAGAGCTCGAGAACCTGTCGGCCTCTCTGTACGATGTGTGACTGTAGATAAAGATGGCCGACGCGTCTCCGCCTCCTCTCGTACTAAAGTGTCGGCTTCATGACTTTTCCACAGTCTGTGATGTGTGTTTACCTGGGTCATCAGGAGGATTTGACCTTTGACCTCACAGCTCTGCTTCTGTCTCTGCAGCCCGAGGAGTTCCGAAGAACAGACACAGACACCAGTGTGGTGAGACACACACACACACACACACACACACACACACACACACACACACACACACACACACACACACACACACACACACACAGACAGGTAGTTGTTGACCCTGAGGAATCGGATGTTTGAGGCTGAGAGGAAGTTACCCCGTCACATTAAAAGCTCTTCCTGATCGACTCTTTTCTGTTGCAGATGTCTGAAACGAGGACGACCAATCGCACACAGAGTTTAACTTCAGGACACGTTTTATTTTTGTGAAACACCTGGAGGACTCGGCAGGCGTCCAGTCGACCTCCTCTGTTTAATGTTAAATAAGTGACGTCCAACCAGCAGAGAGAACGCACACCTGACCCCTTCGACATTGTGGTCATCTGTAGACGTGGATCTTCAGTCGTGATGAGGCTGAAGCCAGCGTGTTTGGATGATCTTGAATCAGGATGTGATCAGGGGGACGGAGGATCGTCACCGACTGACCGATTAATTTAATGTTTTAAACTAAAGAAACTTCGGCTGCTCTCAGAGCGACCGCAGAAATCCTCGTTTTTACACTAAGTCTGCTTTGGACAAAGTTGGGGGGGGGGGGATAACTTCCACTTTTTCTTTACAGTTATATAAAAAAAAAAACACACATTGTGAAACATGCTTTTATTTTGAAAAGACAGTACGGTGAGAAGCAAAATAAGAATTTGGTGAAAAACTGGGAAACAGTTTTCATGCCAATTTGTAAACATACATTCATTTATTTTGAAAGGTTATGAATCCATTTGACAGGACGTCAACTAGGATCCAACTTTTATTCTGAAGACAAAGCACTTCCTTCAGCCCTTCAGAGGACTTTTAATGTGACAGGAGAAAGTCTGCATTTCCTGTTCTGGATTAAAGTTTGATTCAGTCAGGTTCAGAATTTCAAAATAAAGTTGTTTTCTCTTAAATAGTAAAATATGATGTCAACTTTTATACGGTCAATAAATAAATAAAGTGTAAATCGTTTAAAGCTGCTGTGAGGAACTTTGTGCTGATTGTGACGCCCCCTGTGGACAAAGCTGTACCTCTGACCTCTTCGCTGATTTTGTCCTGTTCATGCTGAAGTGTTGGTTTTAACAAACAATCTCCTCCTGTCACATGTATCACTCACTTTAAATGTAAACAAAGGCAGCGTGCAGGTAATCGCTTCGTCTGACACCTACCCACCTTTAATTTTCATGTCCTTAAATCCTCCTGCCGCGTGAACAAACGTCGCCTCCTGGTGGTGAAACTCTGTAACTCATCTCAGAGGTGGAAGATAAAATACTTTAATATTTCAAAGCTGAAGATAATCTGCCGTCAAACATCAAACAAACTGTCAAATAAAAGTCAAAGCGCTTCGACGTTTAACATCCAGATTTTATTAGTTTGACTTCACATCCACAGATCAGTTTAATATGACGGGCAGAGAGCACTGAGAGCACATCAAACACGGACATGCAGCTTCACAAACTGTCTGACGCTGAGAAAATTCTTCTTTAAATATCCAGTCAAGACTTCGATTCTTGTTGTTCTCTCAAGTCTTCAGTTTTAAACGTATTCATGTTTTTATTTCATCATTTCTTAATGTTCATGTTTCGTCTTTGAGTCGCCTCGAGCTGCAGCGAGCGATCTTTTTTATTTTATTTTGTTGATTAATCGATTGATAGTTTGAAAGTTCCTTTCCTTTAATTGACTAGTCGACCAATCGTTGCAACGTTGCAGTCAAACCTTCAGAATAAAAGCCTCCAGTTCTCAGTATCAGCTCTGGCTTCACGACACTAAAACGCAGTAAAAATAAAACTACTTCCTGTTTCTACACGAACACTGTAAACGAGTTAATACTGACAGTTTCCAACACACTCGGACGTCACTGCTGCAAGTTTTTATTCTCCATTTATTTCTTTTCATTTACTCTAAACGTCCTTTCAAAAATGCAGCCGAAGAAATTTCAAAATAAAATACAAAAGTAAAACTTGTTTTTGTTTGTTTGGGACGACATCAGTGAAGTCAGTCCAGGTTATTTCACAGTAAAAAATAATTCTGACCAAAAGTAGATTTCTTTTAGTGAATGTGAGAAACTCAGCAGCAGCACAGCCTGCGGAGCGACAGAGAACTTTAAACCGATTCATTTTGAATGTGAACAATTTAAAACTGTTGAATTAATTAGAATTCATTTAGTGTTTGTTTCTGACAGAAGTCACATCCGTCTGGTTTGGATTCATTTGATCATTTTTAAACGCATGTTACCAACGTGTTCGAGTGTTTCCACAAACTTCACAATAAAACGCCACAGTTAAAGATCAACCACAAGAGGGCGCTGTAACAAACTGTGTTACTCACATCGAAGTGCATCACGAACTGTACACCAAACACAATTACACTGTTAAATATTAAATATATAAGATCACACAGATCAGCCTCACGCTGCCCTCTAGTGTTCATTTAGAGTGCAGGCTCAGAGAGGCCACCAGGGGGCAGCGAGGCGGTCATGTTTGTTTCCCTTTAGTCAAATTAGTCTTCAACACAAATCTGCTACTTTGATCATTTACTGTTCAGCGCTTTAGTTAGTGTCCCAGGTTTGTGACTGGTTCACCTGCTGACACACACCTGTCAGCACCCGCAGGAACCAATGATAACGTGAGCAGTGTGTCCTGGAGGCGACGAATCACATCACAACAACAACATGCAGAATGTTCTAGTTTCTACTGAACTCTAAGTTCTTCTACTGACTGACACTGTGAGCATGCAGAACACTGAACACTGATCATCACACCACGGGCTAAAACCACGAGTCCACCTGCAGCCGCTCTTCACCTTTGACCTTCTAAAGTCACAGCTCATGACCGCCATGTTTTAGTGTTTTAAATTCAATCTTTAAGTTTCGGACGAACAGCAGCTGATTTCGAACGTTTTCCCGACTACTTAAACTTTAAAGACTCGTCAAACTTTGAAGGCGGCTCCGGGTGGACCCGCAGTGCTCTCCTGATGCTCGGGGTCACGATGAGGTCACAGGATGCTCTCTCGCTCCTCGCCGAAGGTGACTGTGTCAGAGGAGACGGTGCAGATCTCCGGGGGGTCTCCGGGTTTCAGGCCCCTCTTCAGGTGGACCACTCGGACATTCTCGTTGTTCGGCCCGGGCCTGGTGCTCGTGCTGGTGGTGCTGGAGCTGCCCGTGGTCCCGGAGCTCGGGGAGATGATGGCGTCACTGGAGGAGGAGGAGGAGGAGGTGGGGTTGCAGGAGGAGGAGGTGGAGCCCTCTGCAGGCTGGCGGGGGCGGTTGCCCTGCTGGGCGTTGGTGTTGTTGTTGAGCGTCACGTTGCTGGGCGTGCGGTTCAGGTTGAAGGACTTGGAGGAGGGCCAGCTCTCCTCGGGGCTGCTGGCCAGCAGGCTGCACTGGTCCTCGGAGCAGATGGACATGCGGGCAACCGCCGGGTCCTGGAGGCCGCTGAGGCTGCTGGGAAGGCCGCGCTTCCTGGCCTGGCTCTCCTCGTCCAGCTCGATCAGGTTGGCTCTCTCCAGCTGGGACAGGTCTGCTTCCTCGTCCTGCAGCGAGTGGTTTGGTGAGCTCTCGTTGGAGCGGACGCCCGAGTCGGACGAGTCCTTCTTGTCCAGCATGGCGTCCGACAGGTAGTCCTTTCCCTTCAGCGCCAGCGAGCCGCCGGGAAGTTTGGGGTCGACCGCCTTCTTGCCATCCTTGAGTAGGGGGGCGTTATCGGACTCCTCGGACTCCTCGTCATCACTGGTCAGCTTCTGGTAGCGCAACCCGCCTCCCGCCTTCAGCTTCAGGTCGGCGGCGCCCTGGAACAGCCCGCCCCTCTCCGCTGAGGTCTTGCGGGTGAGCAGGGACTTGGAGGATCCGTGGTCGCCCTTCTCGTCCTCCTCTGTGATGGGATCCAGAGCGTCCCCGTTGGAGGCGAAGTCGGTGTTGTCTGCCGGAGGTTTTCCGCTGCTCCTCTTGTTGAAGGATTTGCGTCCGTCCTGCTCGCCACCATCTTTGTTCTTGTCCTCTGATGATGATGTCATGAACTGTCCTGGCTGTGGTTGGACGGGTCGCTCTCCGCCGCCGCCGCCCATCTCTAGCTGAGCCATCTGGGCGATGTACTCCTGGTAGGCGTTGCGGTACTCAGCCTGCTGTTTATCGGTCAGCTTGCCGATGTCGTTGGAGGACTCCTGCGAGTTCAGGCTCGTCATGCTGGCGGTCCTGTGAGCGCCACCCTGAGGACACACCGGGGACAGCAGCTGAGCTTCATCAAAAGTGTTGATGGACTTGAAAAAAATTCATCTTCAGACACTGAATTATTAAATATGAGAAAAACAATCTAAAGCACAAGAATAAAACAGCAGAGGTTTAAGGTCACAGGTCAAAGGTCATTTTTGTTTACCATCCACTGCATGTTTCCGTGTCGGGCCGGATCGTCCAGTCCCACGTTGCTCAGCTCCTCGAAGCTCAGGTTGAAGCTGTACATCGGCGAGGCGTCCGTGTTGGCGGCGCCGGCGTGGGGCGGAGCCACGGCTCGTCTTCCTGCCTCGGTGTGAGCGCCCACCACGCTGCCTTGCTCACTGGCAGCTTCCTCCTGCAGCACCTGACTCTCTATGAGGCGCATGTCCAGAACCTGCAGACAGGTGGAGGAGATGGTACACAGAGGTGTGTGAAACAGCGACAAGTGTAAAATGTTTTTTGTTTCTGAGAATAATCTCAAACTTTCGGAGTGAAAGAAGAACTGAAGAAGCTCCTGAGGACGTCCAGGAGGTGTGTGTGTGTGTGTGTGTGTGTGTGTGTGTGTGTGACTGTGAAAGCTCTCAACAGGAAGTACGTTTGTTAGATAACTTAGCATGCTAACCATGAGCTAATGTTTGTGTGCTGTGGTCAAATAACTGCTTCCATTAAAAGTTTATTTTAAATAAATAAAAATAAGTTCTGTGAAAAGTTCAACCTGTAATTTGATCTATTGCATCATGTTAGCATGCTACTGTACCAGAATCTTTCTTAAATTGTGTTCTTTTAGGTTAGCATGCTAATATTAGCACATGCCACGATGCTAATGCTAATGCCTGTGACATCATTTTATGTGTTGCTGTTCAACCACATTTAGTTTGAACTGTTTTACAATAGAGGCAGAAAACATTAAGCAGTATGCTAACATGATTAGCATGCTAACAATACAATGAAAAGTGAAATTAAACTTCAGGCTGCTGACAGTGAAAATAGAAAGCCTAAAAATAACTGCATGTTCCTCAAACGTGCCTCAGAGGGTCAGACTCCAGCTCGCGAGACTTTAACTCTGATCAAAATACGAGACGGCGATTATTCCCTCGACACTTTGACCTTTTTACATATTGATGATGCTGGCGACTCACCGTGGCTCTGAACAGCTGCCAGTCTCCAAAGTTCATGCTCATCTCCTTCTTCAGCTCGTCGATGTTACACTGAGACAGAACTCTGCCGTTAACGTTCGCCTGGAAACAACAACATCAGCTCGTCAGTGACTCTCCTCTAGCGGCTTCCTCTCACAGGTGCACACCTTGACGATCGCTCACCTTCCTGATGGTGGCGGCGTACTGTCCCATTATGCTCTGGTCGATGCCTTCGATCTGCCGCACGCGCTCACAGACGGCCTCCGTCGTCATGGAGCTGAGGAGGGTGGCGGGAGCGCCCGACACCACTGAGGCCGAACCCTGAACACAAACAGTCACAGGTTCGATTCCCACAACAAAACACATAAAAACCAATGAACATGTACATTTTAAAGTCTTAAGACTCAGCTGGTGAGTGAAAGTGAACTAGGACACGGAACGCTGAGTGTTTCTACAGATGTTCGACATGTTTCTGCTCTACAGGGAGGACACGGGGGACGCACACAGACTGAACACCGTGACTCCGAGTATCACACCACCTGATTGGAGGACGACCTGATTGGAGGACGACCTGATTGGAGGACAACCTGATTGGAGGACGACCTGATTGTAACAACCTGATTGGAGGACGACCTGATTGGAAGACAACCTGATTGTAACAACCTGAATGAAGGACGACCTGATTGGAGGACGACCTGATTGGAGGACGACCTGATTGGAGGACGACCTGATTGGAAGACAACGGGCGGCTGTGGCTCAGTGGTCAGTCGTCTTTCAATCGGAAGGTTGGAAGTTCGATCCCCAGCTCCCTCAGGCTACATGTCAAGTGTCCTTGGGAAAGACACTGAACCCCAAATTGCTCCCGGTGGTATAGCCAAAGGGTATGAATGTGATAACTGATTGACAGTTGGGCACTTTACGTAGCAGCCTCTGCCATCAGTGTGTGAATGTGTGTATGTGATGTGTAGTGTAAAAGCAGCTTTGAGTGGTCGCAAAGACTAGACAAGCGCTCTATAAGTACAGTCCATTTACAACCTGATTGTAACGACCTGATTGTAACGACCTGATTGTAACGACCTGATTGGAAGAACCTGATTGTAACGACCTGATTGTAACGACCTGATTGGAAGAACCTGATTGTAACGACCTGATTGGAAGACGACCTGATTGTAACGACCTGATTGGAAGAACCTGATTGTAACGACCTGATTGGAAGAACCTGATTGGAAGACGACCTGAAAATAAATCTGTGAACCTTCTAACTATAGGCCAGTTTTACACGGCGTAGGAGAGGCAACGTGAGACACCTGTGTGATGTGGGGGGAGGGGCGACAGGTGAGGTGGGTGAGGTAGCTCAGCAGGGCAGGGGGTTTTTGGTAAGGGGTCAAAGGTCAAACCAAGGGTTTAAAAAAAAAAAGGAGCTGACATGTGTTCACTATACTGAAGCTACTGGCTAGTCCGCACAGGCAAGGTGCATGCTGGGAGTTGTAGTAGACTGAGCATTTCAGAGGGAGTTAGTCTAAGAGTAGGAACTCACAGCAAGGAGCAAGACAGAGAGGGAAGGAAGGAAGGAAGGAAGGAAGGAAGGAAGGAAGGAAGAAGGGAAGGAAGGAAGGAGGTGATGTTAGGGAGAGTTCAATACCTGCTTCCTTTTCAAAGATGAAACCTTATACTGCAGACAGACAGACAGACAGGTAGACAGGTAGACAAGCAGACAGGTGAGGAATGATGCACAGCTGGAGAGAAACATCTGGAAAACACAGGTGACTGACGGCAGGACAGAGGAAAAGGTGTTCGACTTTTAAAGGTTAAGTTTCAAAGGCCCAAAAACCACAGAAGAAGAAGAAGCAGCAGCAGCGAGTGGAGGAGGAGTTAAACCTTGTCATCAAAACAGCAGAAGAAGAAACTGACAGCTGGTTTTAAAATAATTTCTTCTTTAGTGATGTTGAGCAGCAGAAGTACGGTGGCTCATTTGTGCCAAAAACAGATAAAAGAACAAAAGCACATCAGAACAGCTGTTCAGAGTCAGAGCTTCACAGCCCTCCATGAGCTCACGTGTGTCGTACTCACAGGAGCGGCGGCGTCCCGGCCAAAGGAGTTTTTGCGTGGTGGGCGTGGATGGAGGAGTGATGGGTAGCAGGAGGCCACGAGTGGGCGTGGCAGCTGGTAAAGGTGATGGGGGAAATATGGCTGAGGGGGGGAGGGGGGCAGAAAATCAAAATAATGTTCATGGAGGTGATTCAACGACAAACGACAAGGAGGCAACTGAAAAACTACACTGAACCTCTGCTGAGGGGGCAATAAACCTGAGGGTCCCAACCTGAGGGGCAGGGAGGAGGCAATAAACCTGAGGGTCCCAACCTGAGGGGCAGAGAGGGGGCAACAGTTTTTAAAAAAACCACCTGTTTACATTATATCAAGGCTTAAAGTGATGCATCATTAGGGGCGTGGCCTCTTTGGGTGACAGGTGGGAGTCCAGCTGTCTGCTAGGTTTAACACTCAGGTGAGTGACAGGTGTGTATCGACCTGCAGGGTTGAGGTGGTCTCTACATGTGGGAGGGGCTACAGGTCCGGACCCAGAGCTTTAAACGACTCTGCCTTCTGATTGGCT
>NW_027211615.1:30272500-30407500 GCF_022749685.1 Semicossyphus pulcher | reverse complement strand
ACACCACATGGTTATATTACAGTCCCATCACCATTTAGACACATGTTAATAATTCATGTATGTTATAAAAATGAATATTCTCCCTAAAATATTGTATGTATTTCAGAATATTCCACTACCTCCACCTGATGATTTTTTTCAGAAAATAAGAAGGTTATTCACAGAATTTATATGGGCTAATAACCGTGCCAGAGTTCGCTTATCACTTCTATACTTACCATATAGTAAGGGGGGCTTAAAAAGTCCAAATATAACCTGGTATTATTGGGCGGTACAACTAAGGACCATCAAGTTTTACTTTGCAACAAGGGATAGTCCACAATGGACAGAAATGGAATCGGAGGGTTTAAGTTTGCCTCTACCCCCGTACTTATATTCAGATACACTGTCGAATGTGATGAAACGAACTACTAATCCAATTGTTAAAAATATGATAAAGGTGTGGTTTGAAGTGAAAAAATGTATTAAAGAACCTAAAATATTGTCTCGGTACAGTCCTGTGTGGGGGAATCAACACTTTACTCCAGGAAGAGCAGACGCTGTATTTAGAACATGGGCATCAAAGGGATTAGAAAAGATTCAGGACTTGTATCTGCCCAATTCAGATAATATGATGTCATTTGAAGAAATTAAACATAAGTATGACATAGATAAAAAATACTTTTTTAAATTTCTCCAACTCAGAGCTTTTATCAGGACAAGTCAAAAGGGTCTTATAACTAAACCCTTAACATCCAGCTTGGAAAAATTGATGTCTAAGGACAGCTTAAGCAAAGGTGCTATTTCAGAGCTGTATGATGTATTGATGTCTAACTCATCAGAAAATTCAGATTGTAAAAAAAACTTATGGAGTAAGGACCTGGGAAAAGAGATGTCCCCAGAGGACTGGGGATCAATATGCACAAAGGCTCACTCCCAATCAGTCAACACTAGATTGAGATTGTTACAGTATAAATGGACAATGAGAACTTATATCACACCAGCTAAATTAAATAAATATAATAGTAATATTCCTGATCTATGTATAAAATGTATGGAGGAAAAAGGGACGCTATTCCACTGTGTGTGGCAATGCAGTAAGGTCAAAGCTTTTTGGGAAGACATTAAAAAAGCAATAGAAAAGATTATCTCAAAAGATCTTGTGATAAACCCAGTTTTCTTTATTTTAGGACTTTACCCCAAAAATCACAAATACACCAAGAGTGAACAAATAATGATAGATATGTGTCTTTTGCATGCAAAAAAATCAGTTGCATTGTTTTGGAAGAAGTCCAGTAGACCAAATGTCACATACTGGGTCAGGCAAATGTTGATAACTTTTCCTTTGGAAAAAATAACATATATATTCAAAGAGGGAAGCAAGAACTATTTGAGAAGGTTTGGGGACCATTTGATTTGTTTGTGAAAGGTGTTGAGCTAGCGGACGAAGAGGAGGTTTGAGTACTGGTTAATGTAAACCTCTTAATGAGGCTAATGAGAGTTTAGAAGATGAAGTTACCTTTAAATAAGATTGATTAGACATCAATTTGTTGTACTATTTTTGTGTTACTATCTGAGAGGTTTATTTTATTTTATTTTATTTTATTTTTATTATTTATTTTTTTCATTGGTATCTTGTATTTATGTATTTAATTTCTCCTTTTTTGTCCTTTGACTTTAAATTGTTTGTTTGAAGTTTTGCGTATATCACTTGTGTGTCAGTGCAGTCGGGAAGAGTCGGTGTACACTTATGTGAGTTTATAACTATACACTGTACACTCGTGTTTTGAGTAAAATGTCAATAAACATATTGTTCAAAAAAAATAATAATAATAATTCATGTAGAGTTGCTGAATATATTTTACATATTCATGTACATGTATCTGTATCATTACATATAATACTACATACACATATCCCTGTAATGTACTGAGAGTCTCTGAGCTGCTGCTTGTTGTTACTCTGTAAAAATACTCTTTTAAAAAGAAATATTTTAAAATACTAACTTTAAAGATTTTTTATTTGGGGGGGGGGGGATCGGTGCGACGAGGACTCTAGCCTCAGTACATGAGGCGCCTGCTCTACTGACTGACCTAAAGCAGCGCCACAATACTCTGAAACTTTTGATATAACTCTTAATACTACATGTCCCATGAGTCTTAGCTGCAGGCTGTCAGGCTGTCAGGTGACCTCACCATGTCTCTGTGCTCGATGTAGGCGCTGTTCTCCAGCAGCTCCTTCACCACGTCCATGTGTCCTTCTTTAGCTGCACAGATCAGAGCCGACCAGCAGTCCTGACCACACACACACACACACACACACACACACACACACAGGGTGTTACCATGGAAACAAGCATCACTGAATATAAGTACACACCCAGCGGACTGTCTGATTGGCTCACCACGTCGTCCAGGTTGACGTTGGCTCCCCTCCTGATGAGCTCCTGAACGATCTCCAGACTGCCCTGCTCGGCCGCCAGCATGAGGGGAGTCTGACCGTTCTGTTACACACACACACACACACACACACACACACACACAGGTGCAAACACACACACGCACACAAACATGACCACAGCAGCATTAAACAATAATACAAACAAAAACTAGATAAACGCATAAACATGACTGCTGAGAAAAATTAAAGTTAAAAGGCAAAAACAAAATGCTGATTAGAGATGAGCTGACTGCAGATCACGTACGTCGCTGCGTCCGTCCACCTCCTTGAAGCGGTCCAGGTGAGCTTTGAGGGCCGACAGGTTCTCCTCCTCCACGTAGCTGAACAGGTTCTGGATGGCCAGAGTGGTCATCTTGATGGACGTGGTGGTGTCCATGTCTGCGGTCTGTCACTGCGCCCCCTGCTGGCAGGAGAGAGCATGACGACACATCAGCACACACACACTTACTGCAGGTGTGTTTTGCCCTTAAACACAGCTGCATTATGGGATGTTGTTTGCTCGTATTGTGGCTGTAATGAACCCTGCAGCCTGTAGGGGGCAGCAGCAGCAGCACAGAGCATGTTAATCTGAAGCTACAGTTTGAAACCACACGACTCTGCAGTCACCTGTCAGGTACACAGACAGTATTCAGGTGTGCTCACCACAGCCTCAGATTAGCATACTGACTCCTACCAGATAGTGAATGAGGGATGCACCTGGCTAACCAAGTTAGTGCTAGCATTAGCTTAAACCAAGATGGCGTCGGGCTGCGGTTGGAACAAACACCTGATGCTCTCACATTTGAAGGACTCCATGACGCCTCCTCTAGCGCCCCCCTCAGGACAGACTTCACGTTTATCTCAGTCATGAGCTCTTTAATTTAAATCCTCCTGCAGACAGCCTGACTGAAGTTTGACCCTCAGCAGCTTCCTTACATGTCTGCTCCCAGACGTCCCTCACCGCTCTGCTGCACCGCTGATAGCACTTCAAGAGAGACCATGGAGGAGCTGGCAACTGTCACCATGGAAACTAGCTGTAGGTGCCACCAGCCAATCAGAACTCAGCTTTATTTTCATCATCAACTCTCCTCCAGAGATCAACAATGCTTCATCACTACACTTCCCACAATCCTTCTGGAGACCAGCAACGAGTCCCACCAATCAGATCTCCAGGCTTCACCATGAATCATGTTAAAAACTACGTTATTTAACAGCTGCTGTCGTTTCTTTGACGCTGTCACGCTGATAAAAGATAACAAACTTAAACAAACTAAATCTGAGACTAATTACAGGAGGACTTCATTCCAATCGATTTTAAACATCACTTCGAGTTTCGCTCAGAGCCGACAGGCATAAAAACATATTATGGATGTTATGGTATTGCAATGGGTTTAGTGTATCAGTCAGTGTTTCCAGTCTCATCTGGAAACCATCAGCTGCTTCTTCTATTCTCTCTGAAACCACTGGCGGGTTTCTGCCTCAAACTAAAGTCAGTTAGCTGCTGTAAAATAAAAAACCACGTCTCCTTGGAAACTCAACAGGGAAACGACTGACATGTTAGAAACCAACCGAAGGCTTTCTTCTGTACTGAACGTCTGAACAACACGACACACCTGAAGACTGAAGCCTTAACAGAATCACCAAAACTAGGAAATAAATTATTATTTATTTGCAGCTTTGAATGAGACTGAAACCAGGTTCAGACGACGAGCTTTTCACTGAACAACAGTATTCTATGCTAACCTGTGAATACCTTATTTATAGTCTTGCCTGTTTTGTACCTGTTGGCCTTTATTGTGCTGTCTGTATTTATTGTTTACACTGCTAACAATGAAGGTACAGTACATGAGTGTACACTGAGGGAATAGTTATTCATTCTACCTCTATAATATATATTATTAGAATATATTGTCACTTTTTTGCCACCATTGATTCTCTGTACCTGTTTCTCATGTTCATCTTCCATCAGCGGTTATAATGTCTCTATTGTAATCATTTACAGGCACAGCCCTGTGTAATGTCCTAATGAAACAGGAATACTCGGTTATTTTTAACATTATTATTAGCTTATATGTAACTGGCAGCTTTCTGCCAGTTACATATAAGCTTCATTTACAGCCTTATTAGCCTTTATGACAGACAGAGGTGACGCCCTGTTCATTATTAACATGTAATTCACGTGTTAACGTAACTATAGTGTCATATTGTGATGTCAGCGTCAGGTACAGTCTGTCTGTTCTTGTAACACTGCAGTAACCTGAATAACCTTCATGCTGTCAGACAGGACCCACTGATTTCACTCTGCAGTCGTTCAGAAACACGTTCAGCACCGTGTAACGATCTAATTCACCGTTTTGTTTTGAAGAAATCAAACATATAAGCGTTACTCTGATTTTTTCTGATCGATTCCGGGACGTCACAAGTGTCAATCAAAAATGAATCGATAACATAAAAGGATGCTGCCGGTAGAGTCGAAAGGAAAATACACGTAATTACCTTCAGAAGAGAATCAGATTCGGTTTAAGCGATGTATGTTAGGCTCCAGCCCGGTTTCAGTGTCTGTTGCTCTGCGGGTTAGTCTTCGTTCCGTCGGCCTGTGTTCGGATGACAGCCTGTGCTCATTCTCCATCCGCAACAACAGCAGCCATCTTGATCAGAACAACAACCGAGCGACTGTGCCAGCCGAGCCGAGCCACCCACAGCCCGCTGCTGCGTCAAGCCCGCCAAAACGAGAACCGCACTTCCGTTAGCTGCTGTCAAAATAAAAGCATATGCAGTGAACACATTATTTTTAATGTCAGGCTTTCCAGGGAAAACACTATTTTTTAAGGTTGTTCTGTTTTCCTTCACCTCCAGCAACGTGCCAGCCAATCACACTAAATGTATTTCACTTCATTCAAGCCCACGTTTTTTTTAACTTAAACCATTAGGAAGACTACATCCATAACTCATGACTTATTTTGTAGGTGTTGTTGTTTAACACCGACAGCTTTGATTGTTACTTTAAAGAAGATGCACCGCTTTATTTTCAATAAAACAACATATGATTCATTTTGTTGAGTACATGGGGCTTATTTTCATCACTGATTAACCTAATATTTAATATAATTAAATGTATAATTTTCCCATAAAATGTCAGAAGACAAAGAGAAACACCCACTGCATTCCTTACGGCACATCCATACAAAAATACAATCAGTGTCATTGTATTTGTACCGTGTTTGCACGGTTGAGAAGCTGAATTCTGCCTTTTTTGTTCTTTCCCACAAATAATCAATAGGTCTGCTATTTTAGCCTTTTGTGTCCTTGTTCTTGGGGCGGGCGTGTCCTTGTATTGATGTCTTCTATTTGTGGGACATGTCGTTGTGTTTTAGCCTTCCATCTGAATCATCTGCTCACTCAAGCCAAACTGTTTAAGCAAATACATTGAAGCAGATGATTACATGAACAAGTGGTTAAGCTTTTTAATGAAACTAATCTAATTCATACAGGTACCTGCTAAGCTGTCCATATTAGCTAAACAAAACCAAACTTTTGTAACTTCACAATACAATACCTGGATTTAACCAGTTAAGCCCTGCACCGGGCCTTTAGATGCTAAGTGGAACCATTAACTAATCGATTATGAGGCAAGCTGTTTAAGCCTCTACAATGATCTGTTAGCTGAACAGAACACAGACTTCAAACTAGCCTCATTAGCTGACTTAAACTAAAGGTGAAAATAGTTTGGATTTTGACATTTGTATGATGTTGTGATTGTTAAACCACAAACTCTGGAAACATTGCAGAGATATCTGAAGAAAGATTAAACACTTGTTAACAGTGAGTGTCAGAGGAGGTGCTGCACTTAGCCTGGTCCAGTATCAGTTTATTAGGGTGTAAAGTGCAGAGAGTATGCAGTTGGAAGGCTTATCTTCCTGTTCCACGTGAGCGCAGATTCAAAGCTCAATCCCAGCACCAGCACTTTTGAAGGGGGTATCCAACCTACCTTCAACAACCTTAGATGAACACAATTACAGTGTCAAATGTCCAAAAGATCCAAGTTTTAATCACATTATTTACAAAAGACAAACATATTGTCCATATCAAACCTACTGATGTTGGCTGGTTGTTGTGAGAACACATAGTCTCTGCATTCATCAGAAACATCATCCTCGACCAGGTCTCATGAAACTTTAAGAAATAAACACACAGCTGAAAATACAGACGTGGAAACAAACAGGATGTTTAAGAACTGGCTGTCCTGACTTCGATGAGGAGACACAACTACAAACACAGAGCCGTTGGTGGTGGAGAGTGAAGCTGAATCAAAAGCGTGTTGTGTACTTTTTTTCTCCTGACCAAATTTTTCTTATGAAAAACACCGAAAGGTCATCAATAAAAGATCGGTGTGGGGAACAATGGTAAAGACATTTACAGTGAAAACAGAACTGATTGTGCACTGGGCAACAAACCCATGCAGTGTTGGCACTAACATGGCATGCGTCATTTAAAAAACAAAAAGTATTCATGTATATGTCATTTATTAAACCAAAGCCATGAAGCCATGAACTTTTAAAGCAGGTAGAGAAAAACTCTTGATGGCTTCCAACTGTCAAACAGCTGAACTTCATTATCTGCTCTGTTAGCCAACATTCACCAACTGTTGGTAGCTAGGCTGAACAGTTAGCTTACTTAAAGGGTTTAGCTTGTAGCTAGTCCAAAACAAACAGTGTTTGCTTAACTAAATCCTAAGCTAACACTTAGCCATTCAACTGAATCATTAGCTAACCTGGACCAATCTGTGAAAGCAGATAGAATGATCCACATGCTACTGAACCAATTGTTTGTCTTTTTCATGACGTTTTAGGTCCAGTAAACTGCCCAAAACCAAACCATTGTGGTGCAACTATTTTAGCATTCTCACTGAGCTGTTAGCTAACCCAAACCAAACTGTTACACTTCTTAACCAAGCCGTTAGCTGTACCTGTACATTGCCCAGACAATCTTAAGAAATTAGCTTTAGCTAATCTGAAATAAACAGTTTTATCTTTTAAACAGTCAGCTAACGGTTAAAGCAAACCGTTTGAACTTCTGTAACCAGTTGGTAGCTAAAATGAACCAGATCTTTTAGGTTGAAACTAATAGATCAGCTGATTTTAACTATATATCCACTACACCAAGCCTTTAACTGCTCGACGAAACCATTAGCTTACTTGAAGAAAACAGTTTAAGCTTCTAGAATGCTATGCTAGCTAAACTGAACCCTAAATGTTAGCTGAAATATGTGAGCTAACCCCTTTATTTCACTGAAAATGCTGGGTTCACTTCCTGATGATATAAGAGGCTTTTATCAAGAGAAACCTAATACGTCCTAATATTTCAGTTCACATCAAAGAATTTTCATTTCAGAGTTTGAGTTTATTTCCTAAAATTGTGAAACGTTTTCCTCGTCTTCAGGCTGAACCTCCACACATCTTACATCCAACCACATCTGTTTGGAGTCACATAAATTACATAAATAACAATTTGACAAAAACTGACATCTACAAATGTAAACACAACGCCCCCCTCAGCATCACACATCAAGAAGGAGTTAATACTGATCCCGCACAGGAGCATCTTTCTTTTCTTGTAAAAAACAAAACAAATAAGGCGACTGAGTGGAAAAATCATTGGCACTTTCTCAAAACTCATTTCTATGAATACTGTGAAGTTGTGGTTTAATACTTATGACACAATGACAGTCGGTCTGAGATCAGACAGTCTGGGAGGAATGTGGAGGTGAAAAATCATGTTAACCTTCTTCTGCTTCTTTGTTCATTCATTGAAGTTTTTAATGCACAATTCACTGGCCTGCATTCATCCACCTGACGCTGACTCACTCAGCTCATGTACCCATCCACTTGCTCTTCCATCTTCTAATATAATGGACTTTACTTTAGCGTGCTTTCATTCGTTCATGTACCTGCTTTGTTGTCCGTTCATTTATTTCCCTATTCATCCTTTCACGTATTCCTCCCTTTATTCATTCATTCCTGCAGACCTACAGTCAGCAGGTGTTTCAGCAGTGAAATACTACAAAGATGGCCACGTCAGTTCAGGGCAGTTTGTTCCTCACATGGCTTCTCCGTATGAAGTTACAGTATATATATGTATTTATATATCCTCCATCTGAATCTGCCACCTTATTCAGAAAACGTTCACATCTGTTGGCTGTGGAGTTTGAGTCCGAATGCTGTCCCGGCAGTCGTGCATCCTTGTAAAGACAGTTTTCATCAAGGACAACAGGCCTCTAAAATTCAAGGCCTTTTTTTCTCCTCTTAATCCCATAAACAGTATTTTGACCTCATGACCATCATGTTTCTGTACTCAGACAGGAGGAACGTCCGGCTGATATGGTTCACCTCCTTGTCTTTCTATACAACTTAATGGAAATGTGATGCTGAACTCGATCGTTCTTTGTCCTCATGTGGTTTTTTCCTTCTGGCTGCAGTTGCTGTCTGTAGCCTCCAGGTGACTCTGGACTGCGACGGGTTCCTGGAGAAGCTTCTTCTGCTGCTCTTTGAGGCGGAGGTGTCTTGGTTTGACTGGCAGTGCCACGGCCAGCAGAACGCAGCCAATATGGAGGCTGAAGCACCAGGACCTGCAGGGAGGAGAAACCAGGTGAGGGTGAGGACAGGTCTGAGGTGATCCTGAGGTAAAGCATTCTCTAAGTTTAGGCATTACAAGCGGAAAGATTCTAGCGATGACTCCTACTGCACACAGTGGGTATGATTCCCACAGACTGCTTGGAAAGTTATACATTTTTGAGATATGGTTTATGCCAGCTGGTTGTGTGAAGAAAAAATTAAAAATGATTTACTTTAGCTGCACGGGCGGCAGCCATGATTGTTTGCATTCCAGACACTAATGTGTCTTTAGATGTTTTGGAGCTTTAAGAATAATTTTCAGGGGTCTTTAACTCCCATGAATTTGTAAACCTCTGATACAGAGCTCAACGTTAAGTTAACTTGACTGTTAAAAGTGAAACCTGCCTGACGTGAAGGCAGACCAGAAGTGAACCAAGTGTTGAACCTGAGTTAAGGTGGACTGGTTCACTGACCTGTAAAACTTGATGGATGGACCCACAGACAGCAGGACAAAAGGCACCACTGTGTAGCAGATGGCGATCTGAGTGGCTGCCCACGTGATGACATCATAAACCAGCTTGTGGGTGGACGATTGCAGGAAGTATGGCCGAACGTTGTGTCGGACCTGAGAGAACAAAACATCTGGTCACACAGCTGCAGAAAAAGTACAGTATCATGTTCCTCAGCTAACAGCTAACAGTTAGTTAGTGGTCTGCTTAGCTAACAGCTAACAGTTAGTTAGTGGTCTGCTAAGCTAACAGCTAACAGTTAGTTAGTGGTCAGCTAAGCTAACAGCTAACAGTTAGTAAGTGGTCTGCTAAGCTAACAGCTAACAGTTAGTTAGTGGTCTTCTAAGCTAACACCTAACAGTAAGTTAGTGGTCTGCTTAGCTAACAGCTAACAGTTAGTTAGTGGTCTGCTAAGCTAACAGCTAACAGTTAGTTAGTGGTCAGCTAAGCTAACAGCTAACAGTTAGTAAGTGGTCTGCTAAGCTAACAGCTAACAGTTAGTTAGTGGTCTTCTAAGCTAACACCTAACAGTAAGTTAGTGGTCTGCTTAGCTAACAGTTAGTTAGTGGTCTGCTAAGCTAACACCTAACAGTAAGTTAGTGGTCAGCTAAGCTAACAGCTAACAGTTAGTTAGTGGTCTGCTAAGCTAACAGCTAACAGTTAGTTAGTGGTCTGCTAAGCTAACAGCTAACAGTTAGTTAGTGGTCTTCTAAGCTAACACCTAACAGTAAGTTAGTGGTCTGCTTAGCTAACAGTTAGTTAGTGGTCTGCTAAGCTAACACCTAACAGTAAGTTAGTGGTCAGTTAAGCTAACAGCTAACAGTTAGTTAGTGATCTGCTAAGCTAACAGCTAACAGTAAGTTAGTGGTCTGCTTAGCTAACGTTAGTCGACAGGCTCATCAGCTGACAGTAAGCAGTGAGTGTGCGGTCTCCTAATAGTTAGTAAGTCATTTAATCAGCTAACAGCTAACAATTCGTCAGCGTGCTCCTTAGTGAACACATTAGCTAGCAGTTAACAATTTAGCAACTAACAGTGAGTTACTGGCCTTCTGCGCTATCAGGGTAGGCTCATCAGCTACAAGCTAAGTTAGCTGCTTGACTTTTAGCATAGTCAGTCACTGGGCTTTTAAAAGAAGAGGCAACAGTTCTTCGCCTCATCAGCTAACAGTAAGTCAGTTCTTCAGCTAACAGCTAGCAGTCAGTTTGCTCTATACCTAAGGGTTAACTGCTTGTTACCCCTTGTTGATCAGCTAACAGGTAACAGCGAGTTAGTGGTCTCCTAAGCTAACAGCTAACAGGGACAGCTCACTGCTCTGGCAGCTAGCGTGATGACGATGCCGGTGAGGAAGGTGAGGTAGTAGCCTGGATAAGCTCCGTGCCACATGGCTGACAGGATGAAGGTGGCTGCTGTTGGATGGTAGGGACATCGCTCATAACACACCCTGTCAACCAGAGGTCAGAGGTCAGACACACAAACAGGAGTAAAACCAAACACAAGTTTGTACATTTTATATAAAACAAATGACATGAGCATCTGCCCCAGCTGCTGCTGCTTGATGGACATATTAACCCGTCCCTTAATGTGTTGCATCCTTTTGATTTCAGCAGCTTTTCCTGCCTTGCTATGTTGGAACGAGCAGCTAACAGCTATGTGCAGTTTGGGATGCTTGAATACAAGATAATAATGTGAAATGTGTTGGATGGAAATCTGTGACACAAGCACGATTACACGACGATGGATGAGTGTCTGTGCTGTTCACCTTTTGAGCCAGTGAGCTGTCTGAATGTTCCAGTTGTCGAGGAACACTTTGAAGCTGGTCGCTAACTGAAACAAAACAGAGGAAACCTGACGTTCATTATCAGGTCAATATTCATACAATGATATGTTTACTTAACAGATTAACAGGTTCACAAACTAACAGCTAGCAGCTAGTCAATGGGCTCCAAAGCTAACAGTTAACATTCAGTTTTATTGGATTCATAAGCTAAGAGCTAGCAGTCCTTTAGCTTGGATCAGCTGATACCCTGGCACTTTTATAGACACGCTGTGTACAGCCCAGCCCACTGACGGTCCTGACCTCGATGTTGAGGATCCTCAGGTTGGAGATGAGGTCCCAGCGAGGGGAGCCGTTATCGTTGTAGCCGTTGAAGCCGAAGCCGGCGGCGTTGTTGATGGCATCCGCTGAGGTTAAAACACAAACAAAAGAAGGTGTGAGACAGGTGAAAGAAGCACACACACATTCAGTTTGCACTGAGGGTTATGGAGGGTGCAGGTTCTGAGAGATCGGGGTCGGGAGTGTGCTCTGTTACACTGTTCTACTGTGCCACATTACCTGCAGAGAAATCTATTTTAATAGCAACATGAAGAGAAACAAACGTAGAGGAGGGATGAAGGATCAAGAAGAGACACGCAGAAAGGGAACATTTAAAGAAGGACAAAGCAGAGAAAGCTTGATCCAGGTTTCACCCACCGAGCGTCCAGACGAAGTAGTACTTGGGCCTGGTGGTCAGCATGGACAGGTACAGGTACACCACCTGGGCGTAGAACGGCGTGTTGGCGATAAAGTCGTCATCGATGTTTCGTTCGACGGGGAAAACTTTACAGACAGACAGAAAGACCAGCAGGCAGAAGAAGGAGGTGGCCACCTTCCTGACGACCTCGGTCTGAGGAAACACAAGCATGTATTTTTAGTTTGTCAGACTTTGTTTGAGCTGCTTCCTGCTGCATCACAGTCAGTCAGAGTGGGCTCCACAGAGAGCCTCGTCACTGAGCGGACCGTGTCGCCATCATTCCTGTAAATTATGAATAAACCTGCTGAGGTTTCAGGACGCAGCTTTCACACACTCTGAGAACAGGCTGGGTTACACATGGTAACTCATAGATAGTCATGGTTACAGTGTTTGAGGTCATGCATCGTACGTTTGGCGAGGGCTCGCTCTGCCTCAGCTTGCCGTAGGACTTCCTGTCGGCCTCCTGGTCTCTATGGCGACGAGGGTCTCCCTCAATGAAGGCGATGTAGTCGTTATAGGAGCAGGTGGGTCCAGCCAGGATCCCCATGAAGTTACAGTTGTAGCTGAAGTACTCCAGCAGACTGGGCATCCTCCTGTGTACACACACACACACACACACACACACACACACACACACACACACACACACACACACACACACACACACACACACACACACACACACACACACACACACACACACACACACACACACACACACACACACACATACAAATCTTGCCTTGAGTTACTCGCTCGAGTTTGACCGCAGGATCATTTATGTTTTTTGTTGTTGGTCAGACACAACTCGTCAATATTTGCCTTTCCAGAAACATCCTGTCTGTGTTCCTAACATCACCTGTCCTCTCTCACAGCTGGTTAACCTCCCTCCTCCTCCTGAGCTGTGTCTGATGAACTCTCCTGCTGCTTCCAGCTCCTTCAGGCTGACCAGTGCCCAGTGTGATGAGCTGTTAGCTCGGATCAGTACCAGGATTTCTCTGATGGACACCAACTACCGGCGTTCTGTTTCAGCTGTGGAGCGCCTGTCCGTCTGTCTCCGCTGAGTGGCAGTTTCACTGTATCTATCAGGTCACAGGTGGGCTGAGATCTGTCTCACTACAGCGCTATGAAGCCTCAACAAACAGATGTTACTGAGATTTAATGACAATAAACAGGCTGAGAGGATGCTGAGAGAACTACATCAGGAGGCAGGGTTGTGAGGCTGAGGTCATGCTCTGTCAGGTCTGTCTGTGAGACGACAAGAACACGACTTTAAAATGACTGTTTTTTGAATGGAGTTTGGTTTGAACATTTCTGATGCAACAACAGGACGTCAGGATTCTCAGCACTATTCGACTCTTACGATGAACTCGACCTTGAATTTGCATCAGCGAACACGTTTGTGTGTGCATTAACACGTTGTTGCATCGCACGAAAAGTTGCTCTGCTTTTTGTCTGAACAAACTCGAGGCTCCTCGTTCTGCACATTTCTTTATCAGCAGTCAGGTCTTTGTTTATATTGCTACATGTTAAATGTAATTACTGAACCACGAGGCATAACAAATCATATTTTATATAATAAAAGAAGCACTGCAGTGAGAGTGAAACAAACCTTATGGCCAAAATCTTCTGCCCTGGAGTCAGATGTTCCTCCTTTCGTGCCATTCCTGCACAGTAACAATGACAGCTGATTAACATCTGCTCTGAGCAGAAACATCTGTGCGTGTGGTCACATTCTTACCATCGTGGATTTCAAAGGCCAGGCTGGTGATCTTCTGTGTGATCACCATCATGGGGCTGCAGAGACAATAAAGACTTCACTTACTGTGTGGCAGAGACAAGCTTGATAACAGAACTACATGTATGACTGTGTACTGAGGCCATCGGCCGTGCACTCACCCTGTGAAGTCAGCAGAGTACATGCCGTAGTCGAAGACGTACACTCGGGTGATCTGACACAGACTTAGGTAGCTGAGAGCCACCAGGAGGCAGTACCTGGAATAAAACATCCATTAGGAGCTGTTAGTGCCCCCTACAGGCCGCAGTGTGCGCTACAGACACAGGACAACAACAGGGCATCATATGGACCGTATCAAGGCTGTGGAAACAGAGACAGTGACGTCGCCAGTTTGTGGTCACCAGAAGAGACCATATATGGAGGAAATATTAGCTTAGCTTTTTATTAGCATATTAGCTAATGAAAAAAGCCTTTAAACAAAACAGAGACTCCTCAGTGTCTTTTAGAATAACCGAATGTTGAACAAGACATTTTCAGGATGCAGAGGTAGTGACCTGTCAATCACAGGTAGCCCCGCCCTAACCCCTCCCCTCTCTCTGGTCTGTGTGACTCTCAATGGGAGCATCAGTGACTAAATGAACATCATGCTGTGTTGAAGAAGACTTGAAACTAGAGACTGAGACCATAAACTCATTAGGAACATGTTTACTGAGGGAATACATCAGGAGAGGAGGAGGAGCATGTTCTCATAGACTTTGAAGTCGCCCCCTGCTGGACATTAGACAGAATGCAGATTTGAGACACTTCTGCATTAGCTTCACTTCGGCAACAAAAAGGCAGCATCCACTTACATCAGACAGATCTCTCTCCCTGTGCCCTAAAGACAAATCTCTGTGACCCTCCTGTGAAAGACGAGGAAGTAAGCTGCAAGTATGACATCATCGTGACATCATAATGTCACCTCTGTGGGGAGCAGGGCATCAGTGAATCTGTAAGGTCTGCAGACAAGAGTCTGAATCAGCTTTCTGCAAACGCCAGACAAAATACCACTGACAGAGTCCACTGGGAGGGGGGTCAAAGGTCACATACACATTTGCCTCCTGAGAGCATCTTTGAACCCAGACAGAGGTAACTCCTCTGTAACGTCATCTACGACTGCATGACCGACTCCATCCACTGAGGAAGGCCAACGCTTTGAGCTCTTCACAAAGAGTAACAGAGGCTCGGTAACAAACATCGTCCATCTTCATCAGGACAAACGTCTGTCAGCTCTCTCTGTAATGGATCCGACTGCACTCAGAGGTTTCTCTTCTTCTCTGCTCTGATTAATGACCACAGCCGCTCCTCCTCCTCCTCCTCTTCTTCTTCTTCTTCTTCCTCCTCCTCCTCCTCTGGGAGTCGCCTCGCGTGAAGCTGATCCTCCAAACACGGACCGCACCATCACAACTTTCTCTCACACGGAGCTAATCTGATGTTTATAGCAGAATCACAGGATGAGGTGACACGAGGACTTCCTGAAGCTTACTTGTGCATGTGTTCGACTCCGGTCAGGATCATGATGCCGTAGGTGAGTCCACTCTGAACCAGGAAGTGAAGTGCGTACCTGGGAGACACAGGAAGTGAGCAGATACACCTCAGAAACACTACAGACAGGCAACAGGTGAGCTAATGTTAGCATTCACCCATTTCATAGCTAACATTTTTTACACAAACAGAAAGGAAAGGTGTTATTCTTGGCTAAAGTCACCATAAGCTACTGCAGGGTTAGCATGCTAGCTGGGTCGTCCATGCTAACATTGCCACTAAGTGTTAGTAAAGGAGCAAACTCCAAGCTACTGTTTCTGTTGGTTTATTATCCTCTGAGTAACACGATGAAAAGTTAGCAAAGAGGAGGCTGAATGCTGGAGAGTGTGATGAAATGTAATACCTGTGCTATACACACCTGTAACACCTGCAGAACGAAATACGCTCCTCAGCTGGACTTTATAATAAAAGCTAGTATAGATGCTAACAGCAAGCTAACATGCTAAATATGTTGATTGAACACCAAATGTTTTCTGACAAAGCTAGCACGCTAAATGCTACTTAGGGCAGGTTACATGTGAAATGTTGCATGCTAACGCTATCCTATAAACGTGCTAAAGACAGCTGCAACCATTAATCACTTGAATTTTCAAAATAAAATTAATTGCCAAATATTGAAATGATCCATTTGGGGATTTTAAAGTGTCAAATGTAAATGTGACTTTTCTACATTTTGTAAATAAATAATTTAACTAATTAAAAGATCTGAAGACATTAACCTGGGAGCATTTGTACAACTTCCTGTCACTTTATCTACCAAAAGATGAATCGATTAATCAAAAATAATGGTTAGCTGCAGCCCTGTTGCTAAACAAGCTAATGTTAGCTCTCCACTTTCCAACGCTGCAGGTCCTACACGTTAAAACAAGCTGGGTGTGTTTTGTCTTTCTTCACAGGTAAATCTTAAAAGGTCCATCTCACCAGCCGAAGCAGAAGAGGGCGAAGTAGAGTCCCAGCACAGTGGCCACCACGTGTCGGATGAAGGGACTGGTCTTACTGGGATGGAGGAAGAGGCGGAACCAGAAGGCCGACAGCAGAGCACAGAGCTGACACACCACGAAGTTTACCTGCAGACAGCAGAGAGGGCACAGACACACAGCTGCAGGTTAGATCACGTGACCAGGTGAGACGTTCAGGTGAGTGTTTTTAAATGTGTGGTCGCCTCTCTGACGTCTCTGCTGATAAAATTAGAGCTTCAGAGATATTTTTAGTGTGTGAGCTACGACCTGACGTCCGGCAGACGGATTACTGCACACAAACGCAGCGCTGCAGAAAAACCTGCGTGTTCAGAGTCCAGAGGGCTCCGGAGCGCCCGCAGAGACTCCGTCAGAGACGCTGGTTTAATCTAAACGTGTCTGTTATTCATCCCAACACTGAGCACACAGCTGCTGTCACACACTTTGACATGTGGACCCTGACTCGAGTGACATCACTTGAGGACATTAATCACACTTTAAACAGCTCCCTCTGGAAAGTCTTTATGCTACGGAGTCAAAGGAGGGCCATAAAGGAGAATAAATCTGTAAAGAAAATACTTGTTGACATATAAAGAGGGATAACTGAAGGACTAAATGAGTGAACATAAATATTTATGTTATATATATTTTTTATATAAAAAATACATATAAATAAATAAAATTATAATAAATAAATGATCAATGTGTTCAGTCATTTCTCTATATATTTATATATTTTTTTAAACATATGTATCTATAAGAGCATGTATAGGTATATTTTTCTTTTTTAATTAAATGTAAGTTATTTATTTTGTCACTTATTTTTCTTCCTTTAATAAATTAAGTACAAAAATTAAGTACAATGACAATTTAAAAATATATATAAATAAATTAGTACAGAAATAAATGTGATAAAAGTAATTTCTTTCATATTTACGTCTATTTTAGAAACGTATTTTATTTTAACACTCCTATGACTCCATACCTCCTTTCAAACGTGCAACTTGTGTCTGTTCTCATGTTAACCCTTTAACATCTGGGACCAGGGCCAGGACCAGGACCAGGACCAAGACCAGGACCTGTAGGACCAGGACCAGGGCCAGGTACAGAGCCAGGGCCAGAACCAGGACCAGGGCCAGGGCCAAGACCAAGACCACTGCCAGGTACAGGGCCAGGACCAAGACCAGGGCCAGGGCCAAGACCAGGGCTAGGGCCAGGGCCAGGACCAGGGCCAGGTACAAGAACAAGACCAGGGCCAGGGCCAGGTACAGGACCAGGACCAGGTACAGGGCCAGGGCCAGGGACAGGGCCAGGACCAAGACCAGGGCCAGGTACTGGGCCAGGGCCAGGACAAGGTTCAATATTTAGTTTTGCTTAGTTTCCTGGAAACCCATTGAACTAGAATCTTGTCTTGCTGAGTGATGGTGAACTATTAAATAATAATAATAACAATGAGCAAATAACCTTCAAACTGACAAAGGTCTGTTTCAGGAGTTATAAAAATCTTTTCACCACTCACTTGGACAGAAATTCAAGATGGCTGCCAAACAAATCCCACAGGCGAACATGACACGTTCTGTACTAGACACCTGTATACCGTACAGGTATTTCTACTCTTCAGTTAATTTGAGTCCAGTTCTGTCAGACTGTCATCAGCTGCTGCATGAACACTACAGACATCCCGTAAATCCTCATGTTTGCACCATCGTCTGGGAGACTCTTGAACTCTGGTTCGCCCTGAGTTTGTTCTGTCAGGCAGAGCCACGGTTAGTCACTGTCCGAGAGTGTTTGGGCTGTTCTGGGCTCTGCCATACACTGTATATAAAAGATGGCCGTCATGACAGCTCCCTAACAGTGAGTCCAAACCTTCTCTAGCGCCCCCTGCTGACTGGCTGCAGTATAGCTCATAAAGCCCGCCTCCTCCATGTTAACAGATGGGACATGAGTCAAACTATAAAATCAAAATACACGTCAAATACATTTTTCTCAAACATGGTTTCTGTCATTATAGTTAGTTCTTATCAGGCTGATTTATGTCCAAGTGTTCATTTTTCTGACAAGTTTACTTTTATTAGTTATTTGATGCTGTCAAAATGATGATTGACAGCTCTGTTGACAAATGGGGCTCCTGCAGACGATCAGTTCTGGATTAGCAGAGTGGAGGAGGAACGGTGAGAGGAGAAGTAACTAAAACAATCACTACAGTCATTGAAGTTTCCATACCTGTGAACTTTAACCTCAGACCAACACAGAGAAGCTGCTGTTAAACACGCCGGCGTGCGGGATCCTTGCTGTTGTTTCGGTAAGTTAAGTGTGTGTTTGGGTTAGCGGAAGTGGCTACGGCCGCTTCACTCGCCGATCTCTACTGCGCAGACTCTGGCTCTAAATGACGTCACAATCGCAAGATGGCAGCGCCTATCACAGGGGCTATTTTGGCATCACTTTGTTACAATGGGAGCAGATGGAGACGCGTCGCCCATCTATATATACAGTCATTGGTCTCTGCTGACAGTGTGTTGTGACACACACATGGAGGTTTAGCAGCAGCAGCATTGTAACATCTGATCCAGCAGTAAAGTGAAACAGGCGACGCTTGTTGATGTGTTGTTCATTAATAATGAACGGCGTGTAAACGGAGCGATTTTCCTCCCCGCCTGCTCTGAAGCACCGACAGCCTTCGTTAAACACCTGAAGAGACGCTCGAGTTAATTAGAGGCTGAGCTGTGACTACTGAGCTGAGGATGAAGGAGGAGACAACAGGAAACAGCCTACAGGTCAGAGGTCATCTGGGGTTGCCAGGGTCGTGTTTTTATGAAGACATTATTTTGATTCAATTATATATTTTACAGCCCACACGGGACACTTTTCAGACAGTGTATTTACTCCAAATAGACTATTTTCTTTGTGTCTGTTCCAAAATAACTCTGCAGCAGCTGTTAGCTTAGCCTCATGCTAACATCACTTCTTACTAAGAGGAACTTTTAATCACTTAATCACAAACTAGTTGTTTCGTGGAGTTTAATTACTGAACATCTACAGGTGGAACAGTTGTTTAGCTAACTGACAAAGCTAACGTTAGCATGCTAATATCTGAGGTGTGAGTAAAAGGAGTAAAGGAGTATAATCCACAGATAAATGCTGTTTAATAATGGTGTCACCATGAACTAAAGATTGTGCTACTAGCATTTGACATCAGTTAGCTTAGCATTATCAGATATCTTCCTCTAATTATTAGCTGTATGAATACTACTAGCTATGGATCACACAGAAAAAAACAAAGATTTATCTGTTAGCCTCGTAAGCTGTAAGCTGTCATGTTTGGATGTTATGCTAGCTTGTTGTGTTTACAGTCACTTCCTGTTTATGTAGCTAATTGCACTGATTGGACAGCCTGTTAGACCAGCTTTGTGTGTGTACCGACTATGCTTATTTATGATAAAAATAACTACTAAGTTATGATTGATCCATTACAAAAATGTCTATTATTTTTATGCTACTAAACAACTCTACATAACAACTGGCTACACAGTGGCTACACAGTTAGCCCCTGTTAAATGAGTAACACGTTTCTGTTCAGGTTACCTGCCTGTAAAGACTACAGATGTTAATTAGCATTCTTGCTAACTTAAGCATGTTCAAATCCTGTATCTTTAAAATGATATAAATGTACCTGCTCTGTTTATCAATGTAGCACAGTAACCTAGTCGAGGTTTAATTTATTGATCTGATCAGTCCATATGGATCAAGCTAACTATGATGTGTTATCAGTGCCTCATGTTAGCATGAAGGCTAAGTCCAGACTGGTCAGGTAATAAGTTGTAGTAGAGGCAAACTAACTGGTCTGAGCGCAGTGTTTCCCAGCAGAACCAGTGAACAGCTGGTATCAGACCTCAGATCAGCTCTAATTGAGACATTCAGCAGCAGAGGGACAGACGATGTGGATCACATGATCAGGAGGATCCTCATCCTTCACCTGCATCCCCAGAGTCTGACTCGGGGACCTGAGGGCGGGCTCTCAGCCAGTCAGAGCACAGGATGTCTACCTGTTACACTGCTGACACACCTGATCAACACCTGCTGACGTGTGATGGAGGAGGTTTCAGCCTCTGTTGGTTTATTTATCTTATCATTTATCATTTATCTCTGTTTGAGGTGCCTTTGTGGCCCTTTAGGTGATTTATGATGGAAGTATTTTGATTCTTAAAACACTCTGCTTATTAAAATATCAGCAGCAAAGTATTTCTTGATTAGTACTCTTGTAGTTTTTAGCTGACACATAAACGTAGTGCATTAAAGAGAAGAGTAGGGGAGACTGGGGACAGTTGCAACAAGTCCTGTTCCTCCAGTCAGAATCATGCTAGCGAGATGGGACCTCTACTGCACATGCTCAGTCAGACAGGAAGTCAGAGGACGCATTAAACATCTGCTGAGGCTTTAATGAAAATGTTCTGGAGGCATGAATCTTTTTATTTCACTGAACTTTATAATTAATCACAAGTTTGGATCCTTGTTATTTATTATTTTATTATTATTATGTTATTTTTACTTCTCAGTGACATGTTAGCATGGGCCGAGTCAAGCTAGCACCAGATGTTATGTCATGTCAATGCTATTATGTTGCTTTAAACATCATTCTATGATTTTAAACATTTGATATGTTTATTAAGACATGTTAGATGTTGTAACTCTCCCTGACCAGCAGTACCAACGTCCCCATGTTATAACATCTAACCATTTAAATACATTGTGTGAACGATCTGTCGAACCCAATCATGTTTCAATGCTATGTTTAATAAGCAGACAGATGGAAGTTTAATATTTATAAATCTGGATGGTGTAGTCCAAATAGTCTCTGAGTAACTGAGAGGACTACAAAACGTGTTGTCCCCAGTCTCCCCTATTCCCCTCTGAGATGTAGTCATGTGCTGTTATATGATAAAAAACTACATCAGTGATGAACTGAATAAGTTTGAATGTGGGATTATATAAGCAGAATAACAACATAATAATAAATGGTGATATGTTGTTGTTGGGCCTGTATGGACACAGAACAGGACCTGGTTTCCTCCCTGCTCCTGAGGAGATAAAAGAGACTGAAATCATGTAAACTGTCATCAGCTGAACACAAAGCTCTGTGAATCTGAGCGGACCCGCTGTGATTTCCTGCACACACACAAACACACACACACACACAGAGTCATTATTTCATGTTTCTCGTGCTCATCTGATCTGAATAAAGGCTCAGACTCTCAGCCCTCCTGCTGCTGCTGCTGAACCGGCCTCACCGGACCGCGTTAGAGCTCTAAATTCCGCCGTTCTGTCGGCGGAGCACCGAGACCAGGCCTCCATCCATTTTGCACGACCCGCCGCTGCACCGCCTCTGATCGGCACGGTTCGTTACTCTCACGGCCGTTTTTGTTGCCCTCTCCGGCCGGACATGTCGCATTAAACGCCGTGTGTGTGTGTGAGCCAGCGGCCGGCCCCGGAGCCCCGATGTCCCGGAGGGTCTTACCTGGTCCAGCGGCAGGTTGGTGATCTCGCTGACCGGCTGCAGGAGGCTGGAGCCGGTGCAGGCCGTGGATCGGATGTCTTCAGCGGCCATGGCTCCGGTCTGCGGCCGGGTCTGCTGCTTCTGTGTCCGGCTGCAGGAGGCTCCGTGATCCGCCGACAGTCTGCGTGTCTGTGTGTCCTGATGCTCCTTCCTCCTCTTCTTCCTGCTCCTCCTCCTCCTCAGCCTGTCTGCCTCCCCCCTCCTCCCTCTGATGCCCCCTCTTTCTTCTCCCCCTCACATCCATCTCTCTCGGTCTTTCCTCCCCTTTATTCCCCCTCCTCCCCTTCTTACTCTTTATCACTTTCTCTTCTTCTTCTCTCCTCCCCCTCAACCCTCCTCCTCCTCTTCCGTCCTTCCTCTTTGTTTCCTCTTCTCTTACTTTTTTCCTTTCTCTTCTCCTCTGTCACTGTTTCACCTCCCCTTCCTCCCTGTTTGTTCTCCTTTTAGGAGGATTAGGAGACAAGAGGCCCCTGAGCACTAAAGCCCCCCCCCCCCCCACACACACACACCTCCTGGACCTTAACTCCCAGACTGAAAAACGTTTTTTGGTCACTTTGTTTTCTCTCCTTCTTCTTCTCCTCCTCCATCTTCCTCGTCTTTATCCTCCTTCCTCTTCTCTCTTTCTCACTCCCTCTTTTATTCTTTCCCTTTTATATTAATGAACAATCCCTTTCTTATTTTGCACAGTTTGATTCAAATGATTTATATTGAGGCAGCATCAAACACTGACCCTAATAATAATAATAATAATAATAATAATAATAATATTGATAGTGTGTATAATCTCACAGCTACAACATACGCAGATTACACAGATAAACTACAAATAAAGCTCTATGACTAAAAAGAGAAGCTGTGTTATTATGTCTTATTGTTTACTGTTTATATTTTACATAGCGATGTTAATATTGACGTTTTCCACAATAAAAGCACGTGAGAAACATCTGCAGGCAAAAAGAAGTTGATACAAATAATTGTTTTAGTTTTTCTTTTTTGGAAACAAAGACAAAGTTAATAAGAACTACAAACCCCAGGTGCATGCTGGGCCTATAGATATCTAAAAGTTTCCTTGATAGAACTGTGCGATATGTTATCTATTTTACAGGGAGATATTGATATAATCATTATAAATATTTGTTAAATATAGATGTTTATTTACATTTCTGATCCAATGTAAAGAGAGCCCATGTGAGATGGGTCATTTGTTTACAGGCACATACACAATCAGCAGATATAAAAAATACACTTTTCTCGAATAAATGGATGATGCATTTTTTTCCATTTAAAATTTTCTTTTAACTAAATTCATCACAACAACAAAAATATGTATTTTTATTATAAAATACTTTTAAGTTTATTGTTAAGTTCGATGAGCTCATGTTTCTATTTCTGAAGAATACGAACCACATTTCCGGTTACCTACCGTCCGGCAGGCGGCGTCAGTCAGCTGTATGTGAGCCGACATTAAACAGTAGAAGAAGAAGGGGAAACTTCCGGGTTGTTTGTTTTGGTCTGTTGTCCTGACAGCAGCCATTAGCTGATAGCTTCAGTTAGCTTGAGCCGAACATGTCAGCCACAGAGGACGACACGGAGCTGAGGGACCTGCTGATCCAGAACCTGGAGAACAGCGGAGTCCTCAACAAGCTCAAGGTCCGGAAGAAAGACTCATATATATGGTTGATTTTAACTGCCCGGCCGGCCGGCTGGGGATGCTAGGCTAGGCTAGGCTAACGTTAGCCTAACAGTCTGTCGGTTGTCAGTTAGACTTTCACTGATTAGTTGTGTCTGTCGCTGGGTTTTTGTTCTGACTTTATTTCCGTTATTTATTTTCAAAGTGCAGGTGGAAGCACGGGGATGAATTGTGTCACTAACAGTGAGCTAAAGAGCTAATAACGTTATCATTATTGATGCTAGCAGTGCTAAGGCGGCTAATGTTGTGGTTCTCAGCTGGGTTGCTGTTTGAATGATCAGAGCAGGAAGGTGACTTCATATAATATATATATATATATATACATATTAAACGTACTATGGTGACGTTTTATTCCACGTCTGACGTGTTATTTAGAATAAAAACAACACTTTAAGAACACTTTTTTGTCAGATGTTTGATGACGTGGAGTGATGCTGCTGGTTATCATCAGTCTGTACCTGTCTGACTCACCTGTTGTCTCCTGCAGGCAGAGATGAGGGCTGCAGTGTTCCTGGCGATGGAGGAGCAGGACAAACTGGAGGTAAACGGTCACTTCACATCCTGTCAGCTGTTTAAAGTCTGTACTTGCTTTTAATACTAAATGTGTTTTTCAGAATAAAACTCCTCTGATCAATGAAAACCTGAAGAAATTCCTCAACACCAAAGACGGTGAGGCTTTCATTTGTTATCTCTCGATTTTATTATTTTCTTTATTTTTACTAAATGTATCTTTATGGACTTTTCTGCTTCAAGGACCAAAGTTTTGTGTCTCATCATTATATTTTTTATTTCACCTTCATCATGATCGTTGGAGTCTTCCCCTCCTCGTTCAGTCTGTTGTTCCCTCAGCTGGTTGATTTGATGTTTGCTGGTTATTTACGTGTTGAATGGCACAGATGGGATCTGTGCTGAAAGGGCTTCAGGGTTGGAGTTGTTGGAGTTCACATTTGTCACCACACGGTGGCGATGTGGTGCCATCAGACAGCCAGGACTTTTACATGTACTTCAAGAGTGTTTTGTTGCTCTGCAAACACGACGAGACTTCAGTTTGTTCTTGAACCAAAGTCATTAATTTATCAACCGAAAATGTATCTGCACTGTTTCGAACAACTCATTATTAAAAACAGTATGCATGCAGTATGTTAGTGTAAGTATGTAAGTATGTAAGTAGATAGATAGATAGATAGATAGATAGATAGATAGATAGATAGATAGATACTACATTGATCCTGAGGGAAAGTTAGGGGCGGACGTTTGACTTTTTAAATCAGCAAAATGATTCCTCGATTATCTAAATGTTCGGTGATTATGTTGCTCTGTTCGATTAATCGCTGCAGCTCTTCTTAAAAACATTCAGTCTCTAGATTGTTGCATCATATTTCTCCACTGACACTGACATTAATACCTGTGAGTTTAAACTCAACGATCTTAAACAAATACCAACACCTGAAGCAGACACAGGATCCTCTGTGACTTCCCCCCGGCTGGTGTTGCGTTCAGGTGCTCGCTCTGATCCGCCCTGTCTCCCTGCAGGCCGCCTGGTGGCCAGTCTGATGGTGGACTTCCTGCAGGTGTTTAACCTGGACTTCACGCTGGCCGTGTTCCAGCCGGAGATCAACTCGGTGAGTGTCGGAGAGCTCGGCGGCTGACGCAGCGTCTCTGCGGTCTGTGGCTGTTAAAATGAGATCTCACATTGTTGTAATTCACTTCCTGTTTCCTGGTTTCTGTCACATGTGTCGCACCAACACGGACTCGTTCACAACCACAACCAGAGACACGTTTCCTGCTTCTCTTTGTCTGCACAGTCAGAATCACAAAGCTCTTTCTGTTGACGCCGGCACACTGATATTAATGTTGTATTGTTATTATTGTTGTTGTTGTCTTTGGCTCCTGGGTCAGCATGGAAACACAGAGTGTGTCTGAAGCTGAGGTTTGTTCTGATCCTGATTGATCAGAGACGACAGGGACTTTCTCTTCCTGCTGATCACTGAAGATTCGTGTTTCCACCGTATCATTGATTATGTCGGCTTAACAGAAAATCAGCAATCATCCCTGTTTATCAGTGTGAACTCTATTATATCAGCATCATGACGCAGCACTCCATTGTTACCCTGTGACATACAGCAAAGAGTTAAACCTCAGTGCTGTCTTTGGTGCTGCGTTTAAGGACCTGCTGACATCTCGTTATGATTAACAATCTCAGCTGCTTATAAATATTTACACATTAAAACGTCTGAACGTCCTGAAACCTTCGAATGCTGCAACAGGACTGTTGACTGTGATTGGCTGGATAACCTGACTCACAGTGAACAGAAGAACACCTGGAACATCTCAGCCAGTCCCGATGCTCTACCTGTGATCGCTCACAGGACGGTTAATGAAGGAACATATTTAAGACCTATATTCGGCGGTTTCCTCGGTCGAGGCTGTTTACTGTCACACGCTGAGGTCACATGATGTCCTGATGTTTGCTGTGTTTTCGTCGTGTTGCAGCTGAACGGTCTGGACGGTCGGGACCCGGTGTGCAGAGATCTGGGTCTGTCAGAGTCAGAGGTGAACAGGAACTCTCCTCTGCTGCTGGAGCTCGTCAGGAGGCGACACAAACCCTCTGAGGTGAGACAAACACATCCACCAATCAGCTGCCAGAGCTGCTGTGATCAGACCCTGTGACCAAGTATCTTTACTCACCGTACTTCAGTGAATATATTAAATAGGATTTATTTTACTGCACGACTGTAAAAGATGGCCGACATGAAGCCAAACCCTCTCTATCGCCCCCTGCTGACCGGCTGCAGTACAGGTCTTAAAGCCCGCCTCCTAGTTATGTGATGCTGTAAAAAGGGGGTGTGACCTCATGATTGACAGCTCTGTTGACAACACGTCAAGCCCACCTGAGGCTCCAACACGTCCAACACCAACTGCTCTCTAAGTACACACTCAGGACAGTAATGTGTGTTAAAACCATTAAAGCTCAGCTCAGTCAGCCTATCACAGCCCGCTGTGTGGTTCCTTTTTGACCATATAAGGAGTTTCTGATGTCAGTGCTGATTTGATCTGCTGCCTCGTGTGAAGTTCCTTAAACAAAGATGTTTAATCAGACAGACGGCAGGTGGAGATCAATAACTCCGCTCCGTCAGCACACTCATGTTTAATAGGATTTCATTCATATGATGTGAGTTAATAATAATAACAATAATAATGATAATAATGATAATAACAGATGTTTCTGTCGTCTTGTTTTACAGGCCGAGAGGAGTGACAGCGTCCCCAAGGTGAGCTGTGTGTCTTAGAGTTATATCAGTGTAGTGTTCACCTGCAGGTTCATACGGCACACGTCGTCCATCGCCTGAGACTGAGCTGCAGGATCACTGCTGTTAGTGTAACGTCCTGCAGCGTCGCCTGAGACTGAGCTGCAGGATCACTGCTGAGTTTAACGTCCTGCAGCGTCGCCTGAGACTGAGCTGCAGAATCACTGCTGTTAGTTTAACGTCCTGCAGCGTCGCCTGAGACTGAGCTGCAGGATCACTGCTGAGTTTAACGTCCTGCAGCGTCGCCTGAGACTGAGCTGCAGAATCACTGCTGTTAGTTTAACGTCCTGCAGCGTCGCCTGAGACTGAGCTGCAGGATCACTGCTGAGTTTAATGTCCTGCAGCGTCACCTGAGACTGAGCTGCAGAATCACTGCTGTTAGTGTAACGTCCTGCAGCGTCGCCTGAGACTGAGCTGCAGGATCACTGCTGAGTTTAATGTCCTGCAGCGTCACCTGAGACTGAGCTGCAGGATCACTGCTGAGTTTAACGTCCTGCAGCGTCGCCTGAGACTGAGCTGCAGGATCACTGCTGAGTTTAACGTCCTGCAGCGTCACCTGAGACTGAGCTGCAGGATCACTGCTGAGTTTAACGTCCTGCAGCGTCGCCTGAGACTGAGCTGCAGGATCACTGCTGAGTTTAACGTCCTGCAGCGTCGCCTGAGACTGAGCTGCAGGATCACTGCTGAGTTTAACGTCCTGCAGCGTCACCTGAGACTGAGCTGCAGGATCACTGCTGAGTTTAACGTCCTGCAGCGTCGCCTGAGACTGAGCTGCAGGATCACTGCTGAGTTTAACGTCCTGCAGCGTCGCCTGAGACTGAGCTGCAGAATCTTGTTGAACTTGTTGCAGCATCGAAGCTAATAAATAGACCAAAGCTAAATGTAGCGCAGAGGAAGAAGCTGCCGCTCGCTGGTTCTGCACGGCAACACCTGCATGTTCACACGTGTACACACACATGAGTCTGCATCTGATCACACACACACACACACACACACACGAACACACACACACACACGTCTCATCCACTGTGATGCTTTTGAACTGTGAACCCAAATAGCAGAGATTGTGATTTGATTTCCTGTTGATGTCAGTGTGTCCTGGTTTGTTCAGACTGTTGCTTTCTCAGTAACACACAGACACACACACACACACACACACTGATGCTGATGTATTAAATAATGATGATGTTATAATGTGGTGACTTCTGTGGACTGAATGTCTGCGGGCTTTCAGATTAGTGGTGGAAACAGACAGCGACGTGGTTAAAGGAACCTGGAACTAATGAGCTTCTTCACAAGGAACTAACAGGTTTATAAAGAGGAGGCAGCAAGTGTCACATTATGACTGTCTGGGTAATTCTAGCATGATGACACGTAGCATTAAGTGTGATTTGAGAGTTTACTGATGTACGAGCACAATCTTTCTCCTGTTTGCACGGCGCAGCTCCTGCCGAGGTGTTAAACCTCTGGAGCATGAAACACCTTTTGTCCCTGAGGCCTTCCTTCCTTTGTTCCTCGCGTTGTTACGATGTTCAGTATTTATGTATCGTATACGTTTATCAGTGCTCTTCGTGTCTCACAGGAACCGACTCAGAAACAGATCGCACACGCTCGGAAGAAGTTCAACTTTTACGACAAGGTGAGTGTCCAACACCCGAGTGTGATGTCATCACTTTCGACCAATCACAGCCTGCGATGTAGAGGTTTATTATTGTTGTTTTTCCCCTGCAGGACGGGAGCGGCTCGGTTCTGAGAGAAGATCTGAAGAGTGTGTTCACTGACCTGTTCCCCACTTTGAACAAGTACGTCTGCAGCACGAGTGCACACTGACACTGACTGCACTTTATTTTGGAGGAAACAGGAAGTTTGAAAATCACTCCTGTATGAGCTGGTCACTGTTTGTGTTTATATAAAGTGTTTTCACTGAGGACGTCCATCTGGAACAGAAACGTGTCTGTGTTGATTTTAATCCTTTGAAGAAAAGCGTGAAAATACCAGAAAGATGTGAAGAATGATCTGAACTGTGATTCTGTGCAGGAACATGTTGGAGAGGTTCGTCACTGACGAGCTCAGAGCTGCAGACAAAAGCTTCTCTAAAGGTAAGACGACGTCTGCAGAGCACACGCGACGAGCTGTGAACAGCACGTGACACGACGCAGCACGACCACACAGAGCACGCGCTGTGACATGTTGTTAAACTGTGGGTGGAGTCGGTGTTGGCCTGGTGTATTCAGACATGACCCTCGGTGTCCTGCGTCATGGGTTCATCCTGATGTGCTCACTGCTCGTTTATTGTTGTCTGTTGTGTCTGTATCTTCTCGTCACCAACATGTTTGCTTGTTTGTTCTCAGCGATCGACTTCCAGCTGTTTCTGGGGTTTTACAAGCGTCTGTTCGCCCAGTGCCGGAGCGTGGTGAGACTCACACACGATCAGGTTCACTGCAGTTACAGATCAGATTGTGTCTGATGATGTCGAGGAGACTTCCCCTTACCTCCAGGCTTTGTGCTAAGCTAGGCTAAACATGAGTTCCTGCAGATCCTTAGAAATGGTGTAAAATTCAATATTGATTTAATCAAACGCTGAAGTTTTAAATCTAAGTTTCCACGAGCGTCAGGAGCCTTGAAATATGCAATATAAGTACCTGCAGAAGTGATGACATCAGCCTCAGGTGTGTGACGACCTGCAGTCCGATCACTGATGAATGAATGTATTGTCTGTGTTCAGGTGCTTCAGGACTGTGACGTCAGTCAGCCTCTGAGTCTCGTTCATGAGGACAAAATCAGCTCTCCACCTGTCAGTAAGGTACGTCTGCTTACACCTGGTGACGTCTCAGTGTTACCTGCTGATTCCTGTAACGACTGAACACCTGCAGAGTCTGTTCACTCCACACAGCTCAGACTTTGTAACAATACAATACATTGAGTGTAAAAACTGTCTGTCTGGTCTGTTAGTCAAACAAAGCGCACACACAGATTATCTGTCTGATATTTACATGAACAAATCTCCAAAAGGCTCCAACAGCACAAACACGGCCCAGAGGTTACGTTCAGTGACTGAGTTAGCTGAGGGGACACCTAGCAGACAGCTAGCAGCTCCCAGCTGTCACTCAAAGAGGCCACGCCCCTAATGATGCATCACTGTAAGCCTTAATATAATGTAAACAGGTGAGCTGTATAAAGATTCTCCCCGTACAGTTGTCATGAAGAGAGAAATGAGCTATAGAGACCCAAACTGTTTTTTGTACCAGGCTGTAAACATGTTTATTTCTGCTGTAAAGTTTAACATGGGGCTCTATGGGGACTGACTCACTGCTGGAGGCAGCCTCAAGTGGACACCAGAGGAACTGCAGCAGGCTTCAGATCATAACAGAGTGTATTAGACTGAACAGGGAAACCTGATCAAGTAGATACTGAGTTCAAAGTCAGCTTGAGCTTTGTGGGGCCTTTACACTCAGAGGCAGGAAGTGACTGTGTCAGGTGTGTGTCAGTTGTGTGTCAGCTGATCGGTGTCCCTGTCGTGCACAGATCCCCAGATTTAAAGGCCAGAATCACAGAGGACAGAGTCAGACAGCAGCCAAGGTAACGCCATGAGAAGCAGCTCAACACTAGCATCATGCTAACACTCACTGCTCTCACCATGAACAGCACCTGTGCTTACTAACTCTGACTCCCACATGTTTCAGTCCCTCTCTGTGCCAGCAGAGCGTCCTGCTCACAGGGCGGGCCGGGCTGCTGTTTGGGTTTATAGGATGAATCAGTGCTTTAAGAGACTAAACACAGTTTCCATCATGGTGCTCCATCGACTGTATATGAGAATCGACGTGGCCACTGTGACCTCATTCATCAGTGATGAGCCAGAAGTGACCATATTTGGGCGAGAGGGTGGAGCTAGAGAGGAGGGAGGGGGTAACATGGTTAGCAAGGTGCTTCCACAATTGACAGTACCTGTGATATTAATCTGGATGATAATTGTAGCTAGCTAACAGCAAAGTCATCTCCTCAGTGTCGTTAAGTCCAACTGAACACTGAACAACACATTTTTCAGGTCGGCATAGTAACCTCCTGTCAATCACAGGTAGCCCCGCCCTAAACCCTCCCCTGCTTTCTGGTCTGTGTGACTCTAAATGGGAGCATCAGTGATGCTTACTGAGGGAAAAAATCAGGAGAGAAGGAGGACCATTTTCTCATAGACTTCTATATACTTGGGGCTATATGATCACTTCCTGTATACAGTCTATGGAGCTCGGTTAATGACCTCATCTCATCGTGTCTTCCTCTGAAACCATGTCACTCATATTCACACTGAAGGAGGTTGAAACCAGTGTTTTTAACATGTCAGCGCTTCACCTCGGAGGACGTGCTACATGTTGAAGCTGCTGGCTGCTTTATGACATGAAACTTCTTCATGGTGCTGCAGCAGTTCTGGGTCTACTTTGTTCTTCACATCTTCAAGTCTTAATCATCACCTGTTTCATCCTGCGTCTGGTATCAGCACGTCGCAGCAGTCATCCTGCGTCTGACCTCGAGCTCCTCTCTGTCATGTGTCGTTGATCAGGACTCGGAGGCTCTGAAGTCTCTGGGGAAAGGAGACTTCCTGCAGCAGGGCTCCAAACACGGAGAGGCGTCCGGAAGCAGGGCCTCGTCCTCGGGTCTGAAGAGGGACGGTTTGGACCTGGACCTGGAGGTGGAGGAAGATCCTGACGAGGGAGATTCGTTCTTTGACGACCCTCTGCCTAAACCCCAGAAGACCTACGGCTGGTAAGGGCACCTGACCTTTGACCTGTGACGATGATGATGTGCTGATGAATGATGTTTTTCTGAATGGAGTCTGGTGTGTGTGCAGAGAGCGATGTAACGTCTGTCTGTGGTTAAAACAATCATCTTCCTCTGTAACAAAAAGGTCTATCTCTGTAGGGATCCTTTCTGTCATGTTGTCACACACTTAGAATAACAATCTGAGCCTGTCAGTGGAAACAACAGCACTTCAGAGGTCAGCATCAGCCTCAGGAATGCAGAACTCTGTTTTATTTTCGGGCTGTTCTCCGTATCGAGCCTGTGTGTCTCTGCTGCCTTGTACATCGTAGCTCTCTGTTTGGAGGAAACGACTCATCAGAGAGGACAAACAGTCAGAGAGAGTGAGAATCAAACTCACACAGTTACCGACACACTGAGAGGACACACTGAGAGGACACACTGAGAGGACACACTGAGGACACACTGAGGACACATTGAGAGGACACACTGAGAGGACACATTGAGAGGACACACTGAGGACACACTGAGAGAACATACTGAGGACACACTGAGGACACACTGAGGACACACTGAGAGGACACACTGAGAGGACACATTGAGAGGACACACTGAGGACACACTGAGAGGACACATTGAGAGGACACACTGAGGACACACTGAGAGGACACACTGAGAGGACACACTGAGAGAACATACTGAGGACACACTGAGGACACACTGAGAGAACACACTGAGGGAACACACTGAGGACACACTGACAGGACACACTGAGGACACACTGAGGACACACTGACAGGACACACTGAGAGAACACACTGAGAGGACACAATGAGAGAACACACTGAGAGGACACAATGAGAGAACACACTGAGAGGACACAATGAGAGAACACACTGAGGACACACTGAGAGAACACAATGAGAGAACACACTGAGGACACACTGAGAGGACACACTGAGGACACACTGAGGACACACTGAGAGGACACACTGAGGACACACTGAGGACACACTGACAGGACACACTGAGAGAACACACTGAGAGGACACAATGAGAGAACACACTGAGGACACACTGAGAGAACACACTGAGGGAACACACTGAGGACACACTGACAGGACACACTGACAGGACACAATGAGAGAACACACTGAGGACACACTGAGAGGACACACTGAGGACACACTGAGGACACACTGAGAGGACACACTGAGGACACACTGAGAGAACACACTGAGAGAAAACACTGAGGACACACTGAGGACACACTGAGAGAACACACTGAGGACACACTGAGGACACACTGAGAGAACACACTGAGGACACACTGAGAGGACACACTGAGGACACACTGAGGACACACTGAGAGAACACACTGAGGACACACTGAGAGAACACACTGAGGACACACTGAGGACACACTGAGAGAAAACACTGAGGACACACTGAGAGGACACACTGAGGACACACTGAGAGAACACACTGAGGACACACTGAGGACACACTGAGGACACACTGAGAGAACACACTGAGGACACACTGAGAGGACACACTGAGGACACACTGACAGGACACACTGAAAGGACACAATGAGAGAACACACTGAGGACACACTGAGAGGACACACTGAAAGGACACACTGAGAGAAAACACTGAGGACACACTGAGAGGACACACTGAGGACACACTGAGGACACACTGAGAGAAAACACTGAGGACACACTGAGAGGACACACTGAGGACACACTGAGGAGACACTGAGAGAACACACTGAGGACACACTGAGAGAACACACTGAGGACACACTGAGGACACACTGAGGACACACTGACAGGACACACTGAGAGAACACACTGAGGACACAATGAGAGGACACACTGAGGACACACTGAGAGAACACACTGAGGACACACTGAGGACACACTGAGGACACAATGAGAGGACACACTGAGGACACACTGAGAGAACACACTGAGAGGACACACTGAGAGAACACACTGAGAGAACACACTGAGGACACAATGAGAGGACACACTGAGGACACACTGAGAGAACACACTGAGGACACACTGAGGACACAATGAGAGGACACACTGAGGACACACTGAGAGAACACACTGAGGACACACTGAGAGAACACACTGAGAGAACACACTAAGAGGACACACTGAGAGAACACACTGAGAGAACACACTGAGGACACAATGAGAGGACACACTGAGGACACACTGAGAGAACACATGAGGACACACTGAGAGAACACACTGAGGACACACTGAGAGAACACACTGAGAGAACACACTGAGAGAACACACTGAGAGGACACAATGAGAGAACACACTGAGGACACACTGAGGACACACTGAGGACACAATGAGAGGACACACTGAGGACACACTGAGAGAACACACTGAGAGGACACACTGAGAGAACACACTGAGGACACACTGAGGACACACTGAGGACACAATGAGAGGACACACTGAGGACACACTGAGAGAACACACTGAGGACACACTGAGGACACAATGAGAGGACACACTGAGGACACACTGAGAGAACACACTGAGGACACACTGAGGACACAATGAGAGGACACACTGAGAGGACACACTGAGGACACACTGAGAGAACACATGAGGACACACTGAGAGAACACACTAAGGACACAATGAGACACTGAGGACACACTGAGAGGACACACTGAGAGAACACACTGAGGACACACTGAGGACACACTGAGAGAACACACTGAGAGAACACACTGAGGACACACTGAGAGAACACACTGAGGACACAATGAGAGGACACACTGAGGACACACTGAGAGAACACACTGAGGACACACTGAGGACACAATGAGAGGACACACTGAGGACACACTGAGGACACACTGACAGGACACACTGACAGGACACACTGAGAGAACACACTGAGGACACACTGAGGACACACTGAGGAGACACACTGAGGACACATTGACAGGACACACTGAGAGAACACACTGAGAGAAAACACTGAGGACACACTGAGGACACACAGAGGACACACTGAGAGAAAACACTGAGGACACACTGAGGACACACTGAGGACACACTGACAGGACACACTGACAGGACACACTGAGAGAACACACTGAGGACACACTGAGGACACACTGAGGACACACTGACAGGACACACTGAGAGAACACACTGAGAGAACACACTGAGGACACACTGAGGACACACTGAGGACACACAGAGGACACACTGAGAGAAAACACTGAGGACACACTGAGGACACACTGAGGACACACTGAGAGAACACACTGAGAGAACACACTGAGGACACACTGAGGACACACTGACAGGACACACTGAGAGAACACACTGAGGACACACTGAGAGAACACACTGAGGACACAATGAGAGGACACACTGAGAGAACACACTGAGAGGACACACTGAGGACACAATGAGAGGACACACTGAGAGAACACACTGAGAGAACACACTGAGAGAACACACTGAGGACACACACTGAGGACACACACTGAGAGAACACACTGAGAGAACACACTGAGGACACAATGAGAGGACACACTGAGAGGACACACTGAGGACACACTGAGAGAACACATGAGGACACACTGAGAGAACACACTAAGGACACAATGAGACACTGAGGACACACTGAGGACACAATGAGAGGACACACTGACAGGACACACTGAGAGAACACACTGAGGACACACTGAGGACACACTGACAGGACACACTGAGGACACACTGAGAGAACACACTGAGAGAACACACTGAGGACACACTGAGGACACACTGAGGACACACTGAGAGAACACACTGAGGACACACTGAGAGGACACACTGAGAGGACACACTGAGAGAACACACTGAGAGAACACACTAAGGACACAATGAGACACTGAGGACACACTGAGAGAACACACTGAGAGAACACACTGAGGACACACTGAGAGAACACACTGAGGACACACTGAGGACACACTGAGAGAACACACTGAGAGAACACACTGAGGACACAATGAGAGGACACACTGAGAGGACACACTGAGAGGACACACTGAGGACACACTGAGGACACACTGAGAGAACACAATGAGAGGACACACTGAGAGGACACACTGAGAGGACACTGAGAAGACACACTGACAGGACACACTGAGAGGACACACTGAGAGGACACTGAGAGGACACACTGAGAGGACACTGAGAAGACACACTGACAGGACACACTGACAGGACACACTGAGAGGACACACTGAGGACACACTGAGAGGACACTGAGAGGACACACTGAGAGGACACACTGAGAGGACACTGAGAAGACACACTGACAGGACACACTGAGAGGACACTGAGAAGACACACTGACAGGACACAATGAGAGGACACACTGAGAGGACACTGAGAGGACACACTGAGAGGACACTGAGAAGACACACTGACAGGACACACTGACAGGACACACTGAGAGGACACACTGAGGACACACTGAGAAGACACTGAGAGGACACACTGAGGACACACTGAGAGGACACTGAGAAGACACACTGAGAAGACACACTGAGAGGACACACTGAGAGGACACACTGAGAGGACACACTGAGGACACACTGAGAAGACACACTGAGAAGACACACTGAGAGGACACACTGAGAGGACACTGAGGACACACTGAGAAGACACACTGAGAGGACACTGAGAAGACACACTGAGAACACACTGAGGACACACTGAGAGGACACTGAGAAGACACACTGACAGGACACACTGAGAGGACACACTGAGAGGACACTGAGAAGACACACTGAGAGGACACACTGAGAAGACACACTGAGAACACACTGAGAGGACACACTGAGAGGATTTTAAGGTCCTCTCATTGAACTCAGTCTGAACCAACCTGTCTTTGATCTAAAACACACACTTACTTCGACTGTGACCTGACCTTTGAGCACGTGGCACAGCCTATAGTGACTTGGTTGTGTTAAGGATGTGATGCTTTAAACAACAAAACGGACTCTACTGACTCTAAGGCCGGAGATATACTTGCTTTTAACTAGGCGTTTGCGTGAGCATGACGGCTGCCCCACGTTCCCTGTGTCTGTTTGGAGCATCGGCTGTGCACGTCCTCTAAAGTTAACACTACGCGGTCACAAAACGCAGTCTGCACATGACCAGTAGGGGCAGTGTAGAGGCGGAGGGGGTTTGACAGGGTGAACGCAGCAGCAGGGACAACAGGGCAGAAAGTTCTGAACACGAGCTGATACAGCAAGTCCACAATGATCGACATCTGTATGATGTGTCGTTGCCACTGCACAGAGACAAACATGCCTGTCAAACAGCTGCAGACAGACAAGTTCTGTTTTAGAAGTCGACGTGGAAACCTGCAAAACTAAATGGGAACAAGTCCGGGAGCGTTACGTCCGTGCACGGAGGAACATGTTGGAGAGACGGAGCGGGGACGGAGCAGATGGTGTGTTCTGTCCAACCTCCTCAGGTGTCTCCATGTCTGTTGTTTACATCCCGCACATACAGTAGCTGCATACGGCCTGAGCTCTCTGGTGTGGCCGCTAGTGGTATCCTCCAGTAACACACATACTGCAGAGACTGATGTTCATGACGCAGACGGCTGTGTACGAACACAAGGTTAAGAAGCGAGTATATCTCCGGCCTTGTAGTCAGTGGAGTCATGAAACATTGGTTAGTCATGTGAACACTGTATGATGTGAAGCAGCCTTCTGTCTGATGGAAGAATACATGTGTTTCTTAACATAGAGACTGGGTTGTTTGAATGATCAACAGTGATTTTTAACAGTGGTTCAAATGAAAAGTAAAATCCCTCCTCTGTGACTTCCTGTTTTTCTCTCTGCTGTTGTCTTTCATTTCTCCTCTCTTCTTCCTTTGCGTCTCTTAGCTCTTCCTCTCATTATGGCACAGTGTCGTCTCAGGATGCACCAACCAAACTCCGAGTATGTGCTGACACGTCGTCTGTTCCTTCATGTGTGTAAGAGAAGTTCAGAGTTTAACGGCTTTTAGGAACATACATGTAGACCATCATAGATTTAAACCAGAGGACAGTCACCACGTGGAGCTCGTCTCTGTAACTTTAACACCTCTGCTTTCACAATAAAGGCCAACCGACCCCTTTTTGTAAAGTGCTTTTATTGTGAAGTGCAGAAAGAGAGAGGCGAGTGTCTTCAGCAGCTAAATGCATCAACAGGAGAACATAAAATATGAGGTTTCTTAATGAGGTCTGGTGCATCCTGTACGTCCCTCTGAGCTCGTCTCACCTGTCCAGGTGTCTCTACTTTGTCATTAATGTCCTTGTATCTCTATTGCTCTGCCTGTCCTTGTCTCCTTGTGTCCTCTCCTGCCTCCTTGCATCCTGACCTCGTCCTCCCTGCCTTCCTCTCTTCACCTGTCCTCTCTACCTGTGACTGCCCCCTCCTCACCCCGTAGTGTTGTCCCTCTGAGGGAGGAGTGTCTCTCTGGGCCGGTGGTGTCCCCCATGAGGCGAGGCAGAAGCCTCAGCGAGTGAGTGAGCACACGGTCCATGTCCGCCTCTCATCAGGCAACAGAGAGACTTTATGAACATGTGGTTAAAGAAGGGGAGGAGTTTAAACATGTTGGTCGTGTTCACAGAAACATTAAAGATAACCAGGAGCTGAAGGTTCTTCATCATTCACAGAAACAAAGCTCAGATAATCTTTAGATAACAACGTGCACATGAGAGACATGATGATCAGGCTGCAGGCCGTCAGCAGGGGGCTGTAGACGATTGATAAAGATTTAAAGACGTTTATTTAACTCTGAATAAAAGTATGTAACTATAACCATCAGAATGTAGTAAAGGTATTGAGGTATTAATCATATTTTACCTGAAACACCTGTTGAATAAAACCAGACACATGCAGTGCACAGATAATCCAGCAGGGGGCTGGAATATTTTTGAAATCGTGTCGAAAATGTGTCAAATTAGATCCAACAGGTGTTTGTGGTAATGTGTCTGTTTATCAGCATTCATTCTTTAGCACTGTGTGCGTCATTAAGCCATGAGGCATCCGATCGTTTCAATAAACTAATTCAAGGTGTCAAAGACAAAACTGACGATATTTAGAGTGGAAACTGGTGTATGGTTTTTACGTACGCTGAGAGCTTTGAACAATAATGGAGGAATAATTTGTCCTCTTGCAAATTGATTTCCAGAAAACAAATCGGTGTTTAAGTTCAAAGATGCTGAAAGGAGCATTCAAAGAATGATCTGAGCTTCAGGGCTACAAACTGTGTCGTGTAAGACGTGTGGTACCTCCCTGTGGTGATAGCAGCTCTAAGAAGGACTTTTAATGGGTAAACACACATAATGTAACCAGTAAAAACACCTGATGCATCAGAAAACAAAACTCTTCTTTATTTTCTGGAAATAATCTGATGGATCAGATCTTACAGGGTTAAAGCAGAAAAAATGCTCGATTATATATTCTTATTGAACATTATTATGACTCATGCACTTAAAAGCAGGAGTTTGTTTAGTTGGAGCTCATTGAGCTCAGTGTTTCCCCTCAGGGCGGACCCCGTCTGAGCATCAGGGTACTTTACAGGTAAACCTCAGCCCACAGCTTACATTTGTTCTTTTCTGTCTGGTTTTTGACACCTGTTTAAGTTCCCCCAAAGGACATTTAAATGATCAGGACAATGTTTCTGTTAACAGTGACATTTGTGTTGTGACTGCTGCTGATTTCCCAGCATGCATCAGTGTAGCTGGAGCAGAAGAAACCAGGGGGGACTGCCTGTTAACAGTATTCATCCACAATCACACTGTTCACAGACAACTGAGTCAGATTTGTGTTTAATTTATATCCACCTCCTGCTCTGCCACTGTGATGTCATCATTTAATGTGTGATGTCATCAGGAGGCTGAGCCCCGAGCTGCTCTGCTGACTCTGACAGAAACTGTGTTTGACACTGTGGGATGAGTCTGAGCGTGGGAGGAAAACGAGTGTCGGTGTCGCTGTGATATCTCTGTGGGACGAGTGTGACTGAGTCACATTTCACTTCATCAAACTTTGATGATCTCTGAGTCAGCGAGGAGCTCCGGGCTGCCCCTGCTCACTTCTGCTTTTAGATTCACAAACAACAGGGACGAGACGAAAAGAGTAGCTGTCCTGAATGTCACGTGAACCCTGAGCTCACTTTGAACTAGAGCAAATACTTTCTGCATGTTAGTGCCCGCTCCATACACTGTGTGGAAAGAGATTTTAACCCATACAAAGTGAGGACGTTTATACAAAGTGAGGACGTTTATACAGAGTGAGGACGTTTATACAAAGTGAGAACGTTTATACAAAGTGAGGACGTTTATACAAAGTGAGAACGTTTATACAAAGTGAGGACGTTTATACAAAGTGAGGACCTTTTAATACAAAGTGAGGACCTTTAGTACAAAGTGAGGACCTTTGATACAAAGTGAGGACGTTTATATAAAGTGAGGACCTTTGATACAAAGTGAGGACGTTTATATAAAGTGAGGACGTTTATACAAAGTGAGGACCTTTGATACAAAGTGAGGACGTTTATACGAAGTGAGGACGTTTATATAAAGTGAGGACGTTTATACAAAGTGAGGACCTTTATACAAAGTGAGGACGTTTATATAAAGTGAGGACCTTTATACAAAGTGAGGACGTTTATATAAAGTGAGGACCTTTATACAAAGTGAGGACGTTTATATATAGTGAGGACCTTTATACAAAGTGAGGACGTTTATATAAAGTGAGGACGTTTATACAAAGTGAGGACGTTTGTACAAAGTGAGGACGTTTGTACAAAGTGAGGACCTTTGATACAAAGTGAGGACGTTTATACAAAGTGAGGACGTTTATACAAAGTGAGGACGTTTATATAAAGTGAGGACGTTTATACAAAGTGAGGACGTTTATACAAAGTGAGGACCTTTGATACAAAGTGAGGACGTTTATACAAAGTGAGGACGTTTATATAAAGTGAGGACCTTTATACAAAGTGAGGACCTTTGATACAAAGTGAGGACGTTTATACAAAGTGAGGACCTTTATACAAAGTGAGGACGTTTATACAAAGTGAGGACCTTTGATACAAAGTGAGGACGTTTATACAAAGTGAGGACCTTTATACAAAGTGAGGACGTTTATATAAAGTGAGGACCTTTGATACAAAGTGAGGACGTTTATACAAAGTGAGGACGTTTATATAAAGTGAGGACCTTTGATACAAAGTGAGAACGTTTATATAAAGTGAGGACCTTTGATACAAAGTGAGGACGTTTATATAAAGTGAGGACCTTTGATACAAAGTGAGGACGTTTATATAAAGTGAGGACCTTTATACAAAGTGAGGACGTTTATACAAAGTGAGGACGTTTGTACAAAGTGAGGACGTTTGTACAAAGTGAGGACGTTTATACAAAGTGAGGACGTTTATACAGAGTGAGGACCTTTATACAAAGTGAGGACGTTTATATAAAGTGAGGACCTTTGATACAAAGTGAGGACGTTTGTACAAAGTGAGGACCTTTATACAAAGTGAGGACGTTTATACAAAGTGAGGACGTTTATACAAAGTGAGGACCTTTATACAAAGTGAGGACCTTTATACAAAGTGAGGACGTTTATACAAAGTGAGGACCTTTTAATACAAAGTGAGGACCTTTGATACAAAGTGAGGACGTTTATATAAAGTGAGGACCTTTGATACAAAGTGAGGACGTTTAATACAAAGTGAGGACGTTTAATACAAAGTGAGGACCTTTTAATACAAAGTGAGGACCTTTTAATACAAAGTGAGGACCTTTGATACAAAGTGAGGACCTTTGATACAAAGTGAGGACGTTTATACAAAGTGAGGACGTTTATACAAAGTGAGGACCTTTGATACAAAGTGAGGACCTTTGATACAAAGTGAGGACGTTTGTACAAAGTGAGGACGTTTATACAAAGTGAGGACGTTTATACAAAGTGAGGACCTTTATACAAAGTGAGGACGTTTATACAAAGTGAGGACCTTTGATACAAAGTGAGGACGTTTGTACAAAGTGAGGACCTTTATACAAAGTGAGGACGTTTATACAAAGTGAGGACGTTTATACAAAGTGAGGACCTTTTAATACAAAGTGAGGACCTTTTATACAAAGTGAGGACGTTTTTACAAAGTGAGGACCTTTGATACAAAGTGAGGACGTTTATATAAAGTGAGGACCTTTGATACAAAGTGAGGACGTTTATATAAAGTGAGGACGTTTATACAAAGTGAGGACCTTTGATACAAAGTGAGGACGTTTATACGAAGTGAGGACGTTTATATAAAGTGAGGACGTTTATACAAAGTGAGGACCTTTATACAAAGTGAGGACGTTTATATAAAGTGAGGACCTTTATACAAAGTGAGGACGTTTATATAAAGTGAGGACCTTTATACAAAGTGAGGACGTTTATATATAGTGAGGACCTTTATACAAAGTGAGGACGTTTATATAAAGTGAGGACGTTTATACAAAGTGAGGACGTTTGTACAAAGTGAGGACGTTTGTACAAAGTGAGGACCTTTGATACAAAGTGAGGACGTTTATACAAAGTGAGGACGTTTATACAAAGTGAGGACGTTTATATAAAGTGAGGACGTTTATACAAAGTGAGGACGTTTATACAAAGTGAGGACCTTTGATACAAAGTGAGGACCTTTATACAAAGTGAGGACCTTTGATACAAAGTGAGGACGTTTATACAAAGTGAGGACCTTTATACAAAGTGAGGACCTTTGATACAAAGTGAGGACGTTTATACAAAGTGAGGACCTTTATACAAAGTGAGGACGTTTATACAAAGTGAGGACCTTTTATACAAAGTGAGGACGTTTATACAAAGTGAGGACGTTTATACAAAGTGAGGACGTTTATATAAAGTGAGGACCTTTATACAAAGTGAGGACGTTTATATAAAGTGAGGACCTTTATACAAAGTGAGGACGTTTGTACAAAGTGACGACGTTTGTACAAAGTGAGGACGTTTATACAAAGTGAGGACGTTTATACAGAGTGAGGACCTTTATACAAAGTGAGGACGTTTATATAAAGTGAGGACCTTTGATACAAAGTGAGGACGTTTGTACAAAGTGAGGACGTTTGTACAAAGTGAGGACCTTTATACAAAGTGAGGACGTTTATACAAAGTGAGGACGTTTATACAAAGTGAGGACCTTTATACAAAGTGAGGACGTTTATACAAAGTGAGGACCTTTTAATACAAAGTGAGGACCTTTGATACAAAGTGAGGACGTTTATATAAAGTGAGGACCTTTGATACAAAGTGAGGACCTTTGATACAAAGTGAGGACGTTTAATACAAAGTGAGGACCTTTTAATACAAAGTGAGGACCTTTGATACAAAGTGAGGACCTTTGATACAAAGTGAGGACGTTTATACAAAGTGAGGACGTTTATATAAAGTGAGGACCTTTGATACAAAGTGAGGACGTTTAATACAAAGTGAGGACGTTTATACAAAGTGAGGATGTTTATATAAAGTGAGGACCTTTGATACAAAGTGAGGACCTTTGATACAAAGTGAGGACGTTTATACAAAGTGAGGACCTTTTAATACAAAGTGAGGACGTTTATACAAAGTGAGGACCTTTTAATACAAAGTGAGGACCTTTATACAAAGTGAGGACGTTTATACAAAGTGAGGACCTTTTAATACAAAGTGAGGACGTTTATACAAAGTGAGGACGTTTATACAAAGTGAGGACCTTTGATACAAAGTGAGGACGTTTATACAAAGTGAGGACGTTTATATAAAAGGGGGACCTTTATATAAAGTAAGATTTCTATCGAGGATGTTTAATGGAACCTTTTATGTGGAACTTGTATAAAAAGTATGTTTTCATCAAAGTGAGGACTTTGCCTTCATCTTCTGTCTCTCTTTTGTCCCCTTGTCGTCCTCGTCTCCCCCCTCTGTGGTCTTAGTCTGTCTGTCCTGGCTGCTGACTCAGAGGGCGAGCGAGATGATCCTCCCTCTGAACACAGTCAGACCTCTGAGCTCAGGTGAGCCTCAGGTGCTCCTCTCTCTTTTTCCCTTCTCCATTTGTCTCTTATCTGCTTGAACTGGTCTCTGTATTGATATGTAATGACTATTTTCAGTGGAAGGAAAGAATAATGCTAAATGCTTCAGGTTCATGCAGGTCTGCAGGAAGTTCGCTTTTGTAGTCTGGCGTTTAATTTAACAGACACGGTCAAAAAGAGTGAATAAAATAGAAAACATTCATCACAAAGCAGCTAAAATCTTTACATTGTATTGACATCAAATGTTTTTAATGGAGCTCCAGAAGTCGTCTGGGTTACCTTCCTTCCTCAGCTGACTGTGTGCTGTTTGTATCCCAGGAAGGTGGAGGCGTCCGGGGCCAGAGAGAGTCCAGTAGGGTCCCTGTCAGAGGCTCTGAGACCAGCAGGAGGAGGAAGCAGCACGTCTGAGCAGAGCCACAGCAGGAAAGGTCAGAGTTCAACCAACTACTCGATCCATTATCTGTTCTTAGAGTCTGAACCAATTGTCCCGAAGGAGGTGGTAGAGGAAAGACCTGGTCATTAAGATCCAAAATGTTCTCCCTCTGGGGATCAGGAATGCCCACAGTACAGTGCGTCCTCAGATGTCTGTCTCTGTGCACCGTCCATGCAGAGTCGGGTTCATCAGGTTTCTGTCTTGTCTTCCTGCAGGAGCATCAAACTCCAGAGAGGGGGGGGTCAGAGACTTGAAGGCCCTGAATGATAAAACTGGATCTCTGCATTTAGGTAGGATTCAAACTGTCACTTCGATTACTGAATCAGATGCAGGGTTTAACCCTGAGTGGCTTCTCTGCAGCTTACATTGCCCTGTAAAGTTTTGGTCATTCAGAGGCTGTATGGTCTGACCGGTATGTTGTAGGGATGCTTACAGTAATCTGTTTCCAACGTGACAGTGAGGGAGCTGATACCTTTGTTGTGTCTCTGTGAATGTGAGTGTCATCTGCAAACGCTGACATATTCAGGCTTCTCGCTGTTCACTGTTCATTTTCACTTTGGGCGACTTTTCAAAGAGATTTGAAAATGATTTCATTTTACACACTTTTGTTTCACAGATGACGATGTTGAATACGACGATGACTTTAACAGGTAGGACTGACAGTGTGCTCATTCTTCAGTGTGTTAGCGTGTCCATATTTGGCTTTCTGTGAATCCATTCACTCTACTGAGGTTTTATTGATTGTTGACAAACTTATGGTATTGTTTGTCTAAAGCAGGGGTGTCAAACTCATATTAGGTAGGGGGCCGGATTTGTTCCGATGAGACCTCAAAGGGGCCGGACTATTTTTTGCCAACATCATGATGTCTTAACACATAGACATATCGGCTACTGCAGTTTTATTATTTGAAATCATTCAATAAGAGCCGACAGATACTTTTAACAATCAGTGAGCATTTCATGTTGTTGCATAAACAACAAAAGATTTAATAAAGCAACATGCGATCCTTGCAACATATTAACAAAGATTCATGTCAAATGTGAATGTCTTTGTCATTCACCAATGATACATCTGAAAGAATAGGTTAATAATAATAGCACATAATACTGTACAACAGGGAAGTGTAACAACAAGTGGCATAGTAAACTTTGTCCTATTTACACTACTCTGAACAACAATACATTTAGTGTTTAAATCTCTTTGTGATTCATTAATTATTCATTTCAAATATTGCTGGTTAAGGCTACAAAACAGCCACCTGTTGTCCAGAGAGTCCGACCTGATATCGGGGTTAAACCAGCTGCTCTGGGATCAGGGCCTGTGGAATCCAGTGTGTAGTGACGAGAGAGAGAGAGAGAGAGAGAGAGGGAGAGAGAGAGAGAGAGAGAGAGAGAGAGAGACAGACAGACAGACAGACAGACACACACACAGACAGACAGAGATTTTACTAGTCAGGTTTGTGGTCGGCAGTATATGTGAAACTGACACTGAGGAAAAGGAACACCCACATTTTCACTTGCTGGTCGGCACCTGAAACTTTTTCACTTCTACCAGCCTCATCATCAGGAACTAGTTTCTGAGCGGTGGCGATTTTCATTATGTCCCTCAGATGTCCGTGCGCCAGCCGACTGCGCAGTTTGGACTTCATCCCTCACGTTAATACCTGCTCGCATACATATGTTGTCCCGAACATTCAGACTACCTTTGATGCAAATGCTGTCCGTTATAAAGTAATGTCAAACGATCAGATGTAGATTCGTACTTTAACGGTGCGCTACACTACAGTTTGATCAGCTCCATTCGGAGCTCCTCTCTCACGTGCGTAATCCCTCTCCAGCTGAGTGAAGACAGTTAATCGACTTTTAAACTCGGCTATGAGCCCCAACAGTGTGTTCCTGTACGTGTCCATACTTACGTAATCCACAGGTACAGATTTTAGACAGGAGAGGTGGGCTGGGTTGTGCTGGGACAGCTGCGCCTGCCACAGAGCACATTTCATTTGTAAAGCACGAGCGCTGTCGGAGTACTCTGTGACGAGTTTGTTGCGGCCCTGCATGTTAACATTCATCACATTCAGATGTTCTGTAATGTCCACTGAAAAAGCAAGACCTGTAACCCTGTCTGGCTTATCTTACTCTGCCACCTGCTTTCTTCTCTGTGCCATGAATTGAGCGATCTCTGTGGTAATTGAAAGAAGCGTCTGAGCACCGCTCCTCGGCTCAACCAGCGGACCTCAGTGTGAGGGCAGCTCATGCCTAATATCGTGATCAGATAAAGGCTCAGTCACAACAGGATTAAAAACAGCACAGCTGGGCGCCGGTTTGGCTCAGCGGTTTAGCAGCCATATACAGAGGCTACAGTCCTCAACGCGGCGGCCCCGGGTTCATCTCCGCCCTCGGCCCCTTGCCGCGTGTCCCCACTGTCTCTTCCCCTGCTTCCAACACTATCCTCTGTCCTCCTAAAATAATAAAATCATAAAAAGGGCAAAAAAATCATCTTTAAAAACATAAACAGCAGTTACAGTGTAATTAATTCTTTAGATGGGATCATGTGAACTGGACTGCGGGTGACACGATTTGTCGTGATTTGCTGATATTATTTAACTGCTTTCGTTGTGCAGTAAATTAAATTGTAACATAAAAACATTTTCTACTGAAACATGAGATGACGTGCGCTCAGACTCTAAAACCGTGTTTTTATTTTTTAAGACTTTTTTAAATCAAAAGATGTTTTGGGAATTTGAACGACTGAATTGATGCTTTCTCAAAGAGTGTGAAGAAGGCCTGAAAACATGTCATTATTTATTTATTAAGTTCATTTTGGCTCCTTATCCAGACGAGCGCATCAATAATAATGGTCTTCCCTAAACCGGCTCGTCGTCCGCTAATGAAAGCAGCTGGCTGAGGGGCCTTTGGAGAACTTAGACTCCGTTTCCTTTAATGTCCAATAATCATCAAAGTGTCCTTGCTGAATATTAAAGTCAATAAAATCATCCCTCTGATCTCAACTGTATTATGACTCAGTGACCTGTGACCTGAGTCTCTGCTTATTTTCATAGACATGTGCTGAACACAGAACCAGAACATTCATTACTGTCATGTCTTTGTGCTGCTTGTCTCAGTCATCGGTCAGATCTCTCCAAGAGCGAGCTGAGCATCGGTGAGGAGATCGAGGAGGTTTCCATCGAGGGACCAGAGAACAGCAACAAGGTGACCACACGCTCGGTTTCACCTGCGTGTACTGTGCCTTGAAATGTTTGAGTTGAATCTCACGCTGCTCTTTGTTCTGCAGTGTGATGAAACCACACAGGACCTGAGCGTCTCTCAGCTCAGTCAGAGTCATGGAGCCGACTACATCGAGGAGGTGCCCTGAGCGCCCCATCGTCCACCACGCTTGGCTTTCCCAGCATGCACCTCTTTGTATTTTCAATATTTAAGTCTGTACAGTTTCAACGAGCAAATAAATCAGTTTGTTTTAAGAGGTTTCAGCAGAATTATTCACTGCTGATGTTTCTGATGATCTGACTGTAAGTGTTTATTAATGTTGCTAAAGGACCTGCTGATGTTTAAGCACATGTCCAGAACAGTTTTGACTAATAAGCAAACTAATCACTATGTAGACATTGATCAGCCATAACATTATGACCACTGTCAAGTGAACAGCATTGATTATCTGGTTACAATGGCCCCTGTCATGTTAGGCAGCCGGTGAACATTGTGTCCTTGAAGTTGACGTGTTGAACGCAGGAAAAATGGGCGAGTGTGAGTATGTGATGATGGCTAGACGACTGGGTCAGAGCATCTCCAAGCCTGCAGCTCTTGTGTGGTCCACGGAAGGAAAACCGTTTAACCGGAGACAGGGTCATGGGCGGCCAAGGCTCACTGATGCACGTGGGGAGGGATGGCTGGCTCGTGTGGTCCGATCCAACAGAATGGTGCGTGTGCGTCTCTTACCTGGGGAAGACCTGGCACCAGGATGCATTATGGGAAGAAGGCGAGCCGGCGGAGGCAGTGCGATGCTTTGGACAATGTTCTGCTGGGAAACCTCGGGTCCTGCCGTTCATGTGGATGTCACTTTGACACGTACCACCTACCTGATCATTGTTTCACCCCTTCATGGAAACAGTGTTCCCTAGTAGCAGTGTCCTCTCTCAGCAGGATGATGCGCCCTGCCACACTGCAGACATGGTTCAAGGTGTCCCAGAGTCCCCAGATCTCAAACCAGTGGAGCGTCTGTGGGATGTGCTGGACAAACACGTCCGATCCACGGAGGCCCCACCTCGCAGCTTACAGGACTTAAAGGATCTGCTGCTCACGTCGTGGTGCCAGGTACCTCAGCACACCTTCAGAGGTCTGCTGGAGCCCATGCCTCGACGGCTCAGGCAGGTGGTCATAATGTTATGGCTGATCAGTGTATATAATCCTGTTTCCTTTGCAACCACCAATAACAGCCGGCAATCCAGTCACAACCCTGTAACTACCACTGTTAATGTCTACTAGATGTTAGCATACTCAGAGAACACACCTTGTTGTAAAGCAAACACACCTCTGCTACATCATGTAGCTCTGTCCTTGTGTCCACCGAGCAGCAGCTTACACGTCCAAAAACACCACAACAGTATTTGAAAATAAAATCTTGGCAAACCAACAAATAAGAATATTTACTTACTGACCATATTTTCATGACATCATTAGAACCACACTTCATAGCAGTGTTCAAACGTCCTTCTTGTTGTCTCCCAGCAAAGCCGAGCAGCCACCCTGAAACCCTCACAGTCAAACCTGCACGCAGTCACACTCAGAGTGCACGTCTTTGAACCCACACGGCTCACTGCAGATCTTCAGCTTCATTTTAATGAAGATAATTTGACTGAAAAACATGCATTAAACAAAGTGTTAGCTTCCAACCTTCTTTACAACATGTTACCACGCCTAACTTTGAGCTGCTCGATCACTGTCTGCTTTATCAGTTTGTGTTGTTGTGTTACTTTAGTGTTTGAACACACAACAACATGAAACAGACCGAGGCAGCAGCAGAGCAGCAGCTGCTGTGTCCTATGAGCTAAAATCAGTGTTTTTCTGAATGGAGTCTGGTGTGTGTGCAGAGAGCGATGTAACGTCTGTGTGTGGTTAAAACAATCATCTTCCTCTGTAACAAAAAGGTCTATCTCTGTAGGGATCCTTTCTGTCATGTTGTCACACACTTAGAATAACAATCTGAGCCTGTCAGTGGAAACAACAAGAACTTTTAGTGGACGACCTTTGACCCATCAAGGATTATGTTGCAGCCATTACAGCCTGTTTCACTGCTGCAGGATGAACACATCTGCTGGAGACGTTCACACACTGTTTGCACCTGTGAGTCATTTAGAGCCAAACATGTAGAAATAGAGCGTAGATTTTAAAATAGCAGAATTACCCTGAAAGTGATGCTGATCAGCTGTTCCTGTTTGCAGAGGTCTGAACGTGTCGTCACAGCACTGATGAAAAGGAACCACACACGCTTCAAACTTCAACACTGAATGAAACATGGTGTTGATGAACAGCTGCTTGTCTGTTGGCCTTTTCCTCGTCCCACCGTGTTATTAACTCATTAATGAAAACAAGTTCAGGACAGGAGACGTTTCAGATGCCATTTAAAAAACATTACAGAGAGTGAGCGAGAGAGAGAGTTTCTCTCTCTCTTTCACACACACACACACACACACACACACACACACACACATACACATTTCCCCTTTTGCTCAGCAGTGTTTTCAGTGTGTGTTGGATGTCGAGCAGCAGCTTCATCACCACCGTCACCTGTGAGAGCAGCCAGCAGCACGACCCTGTGAGTACGGCTTTTTATTGTTCTTTTCTTTACAGATTGATCTTTCTGAAACGTTCACCAAAACCCCGTCCGTCCATCTCTGGTCGTCTTCTCTCTCTTTCACTTCCCTTTTACACACATGTTGTTCTATCTCTCCTTTTTCTGTGAAGTCTGAAAAGTCTGATGGAAAAGTTAAATCCAGATGAAAAGTAAAATTCAGATGAAAAGTTAAATCCTGATGAAAAGTTAAACTCAGGTGAAAAGTTAAATCCTGATGAAAAGTTAAATTCAGGTGAAAAGTTAAATCCAGATGAAAAGTTAAATTCAGATGAAAAGTTAAATCCTGATGAAAAGTTAAATTCAGATGAAAAGTTAAATCCTGATGAAAAGTTAAATCCAGATGAAAAGTTAAATCCTGATGAAAAGTTAAATCCTGATGAAAAGTTAAACTCAGGTGAAAAGTTAAATTCAGATGAAAAGTTAAATCCAGATGAAAAGTTAAATTCAGATGAAAAGTTAAATTCAGATGAAAAGTTAAATTCAGATGAAAAGTTAAATTCAGATGAAAAGTTAAATTCAGATGAAAAGTTAAATCCAGATGAAAAGTTAAATCCTGATGAAAAGTTAAATTCAGATGAAAAGTTAAATTCAGATGAAAAGTTAAATTCAGATGAAAAGTTAAATCCAGATGAAAAGTTAAATTCAGATGAAAAGTTAAATTCAGGTGAAAAGTTAAATTCAGGTGAAAAGTTAAATTCAGATGAAAAGTTAAATTCAGATGAAAAGTTAAATTCAGATGAAAAGTTAAATTCAGATGAAAAGTTAAATCCAGATGAAAAGTTAAATCCTGATGAAAAGTTAAATCCTGATGAAAAGTTAAACTCAGGTGAAAAGTTAAATTCAGATGAAAAGTTAAACTCAGGTGAAAAGTTAAATCCTGATGAAAAGTTAAATTCAGGTGAAAAGTTAAATTCAGGTGAAAAGTTAAATTCAGATGAAAAGTTAAATTCAGATGAAAAGTTAAATCCTGATGAAAAGTTAAATTCAGATGAAAAGTTAAATTCAGATGAAAAGTTAAATCCTGATGAAAAGTTAAATTCAGATGAAAAGTTAAATTCAGATGAAAAGTTAAATTCAGATGAAAAGTTAAATTCAGATGAAAAGTTAAATTCAGATGAAAAGTTAAATCCTGATGAAAAGTTAAATTCAGATGAAAAGTTAAATTCAGATGAAAAGTTAAATTCAGATGAAAAGTTAAATTCAGATGAAAAGTTAAATCCTGATGAAAAGTTAAATTCAGATGAAAAGTTAAATTCAGATGAAAAGTTAAATCCTGATGAAAAGTTAAATTCAGATGAAAAGTTAAATCCTGATGAAAAGTTAAATTCAGATGAAAAGTTAAATTCAGATGAAAAGTTAAATCCTGATGAAAAGTTAAATTCAGATGAAAAGTTAAATTCAGATGAAAAGTTAAATCCTGATGAAAAGTTAAATTCAGATGAAAAGTTAAATCCAGATGAAAAGTTAAATTCAGATGAAAAGTTAAATTCAGATGAAAAGTTAAATTCAGATGAAAAGTTAAATCCTGATGAAAAGTTAAATTCAGATGAAAAGTTAAATTCAGATGAAAAGTTAAATTCAGATGAAAAGTTAAATTCAGATGAAAAGTTAAATCCAGATGAAAAGTTAAATTCAGATGAAAAGTTAAATCCAGATGAAAAGTTAAATTCAGATGAAAAGTTAAATCCAGATGAAAAGTTAAATTCAGATGAAAAGTTAAATTCAGATGAAAAGTTAAATCCTGATGAAAAGTTAAATTCAGGTGAAAAGTTAAATCCAGATGAAAAGTTAAATTCAGATGAAAAGTTAAATTCAGGTGAAAAGTTAAATCCTGATGAAAAGTTAAATTCAGATGAAAAGTTAAATCCTGATGAAAAGTTAAATTCAGATGAAAAGTTAAATCCTGATGAAAAGTTAAATTCAGGTGAAAAGTTAAATTCAGATGAAAAGTTAAATCCAGATGAAAAGTTAAATTCAGATGAAAAGTTAAATCCTGATGAAAAGTTAAATTCAGATGAAAAGTTAAATTCAGGTGAAAAGTTAAATTCAGATGAAAAGTTAAATCCAGATGAAAAGTTAAATTCAGGTGAAAAGTTAAATTCAGATGAAAAGTTAAATTCAGGTGAAAAGTTAAATTCAGGTGAAAAGTTAAATCCAGATGAAAAGTTAAATTCAGGTGAAAAGTTAAATTCAGATGAAAAGTTAAATTCAGGTGAAAAGTTAAATTCAGGTGAAAAGTTAAATTCAGGTGAAAAGTTAAATTCAGATGAAAAGTTAAATTCAGGTGAAAAGTTAAATCCAGATGAAAAGTTAAATTCAGGTGAAAAGTTAAATTCAGATGAAAAGTTAAATTCAGATGAAAAGTTAAATTCAGATGAAAAGTTAAATTCAGATGAAAAGTTAAATTCAGATGAAAAGTTAAATCCAGATGAAAAGTTAAATCCTGATGAAAAGTTAAATTCAGATGAAAAGTTAAATTCAGATGAAAAGTTAAATCCAGATGAAAAGTTAAATTCAGGTGAAAAGTTAAATTCAGATGAAAAGTTAAATTCAGATGAAAAGTTAAATTCAGATGAAAAGTTAAATTCAGATGAAAAGTTAAATTCAGATGAAAAGTTAAATCCTGATGAAAAGTTAAATTCTGATGAAAAGTTAAATCCTGATGAAAAGTTAAATTCAGATGAAAAGTTAAATTCAGGTGAAAAGTTAAATTCAGATGAAAAGTTAAATTCAGATGAAAAGTTAAATCCTGATGAAAAGTTAAATTCAGGTGAAATGCCGCTGGAGATGAGTTTACCTGAGACACTGACGGACGATGTCAGAGTCGGTCTGTGACGTTCAAACAGGTGATTCACACACAGCTTGTTCAACAAAGTCACGTCTCATGAGACGGAAAGATCCTAAATAAGTGATATTGATAATGAAATGATAATAATAAATCTGAGATGTTCATGTCAGTAACATCAAACAACAAAGTAAAGAGATAAAAACAAAGTCTGTAAACTCAACGTGCAGTCCGCACATTTCACCGCCTCCTCTTCGGAGCTTTGATCTGTGATCTCAGTAACAATCACTGTTTGTCCCTAACGGGCATCTGTAGAGGAACTTCCTCATCGGCTTTATTTTCAGCCAGTCACTGTGATTTATGGAACACAGCCATTTGTTTGTGTAAGGGCATGTGTGGCGAAGGTCCAGTCAGGTGAGCAAACACCTGAGCAGGTGATTCAGCAGGTGTAACACGTTCAGCTCATCAGGGCCAACGACAGATTTCTGTTCCTCTCTTTGATCCGTTTCTGCTCCACAACATCCAAACGTGTCGATGACCACGTGACCTCTCGCTCCACCAGTGTCCAAACACCGTCACGCTAAGCATGACGAGCCAGGCGGCTGTGATAAACATCCTGAAGGTTAACTCTGTTTGACTTCAGGTTTAACATTTGAAATAAGGGAAGTCAGAGAGGACAAACTGAGCGGCTGTGATGTTGCAGTCACACAGCAAGCAGAAGTTGGGAGCAGGAACTGGACGTGTTTGAGGAACCGTCAGCTCTTAATGACTTCTGTTAGTTTCTCCTTTAAGATCAGTTTGAATCTGCAGCCGACAGAAGCAGCGAGCCGGCTGCTTCCCCTCAGAGCTTTAATGTCAACATCCGCTCAGGCGTCAGGGACTTCACGTTTCTGTCAAACCTCCAGCTACACGAGCAGACGCTTCAGCTCAGGCTGACCTCTGTCTCGTGGCTTCAGTCTGCAACGAGGTGGAGCGCCCCGAGGTGGAGCCCCCCGAGGTGGAGCGCGCTGTGAACACCTCCAGTGCAGTGTGTGCATTTCCACACAGTAGTGTTGTCACAATCAATCACGGTCAGCCACGTTTCTTCTTCTTCTCCTTTTTCCTGTGCAGTTGCAGCCAGGTGGGGCAATATCGCCGTCATTGACCTTTAAATGCCCCCGTGCTGTTTACAGGATGAACTCAGTTCAGATCCTTTCAAGTGTTTGAATGATGCTCTGAGTTTGTCTGTTCCAAACATCTGAAGGTCAGTGAAGGATGACCTGAGGCAGAGGGGACTGCGTGCTCCAAAGGGCCACGAGTGGAACCAGCGCACGGCGGGTCGAAGGCTGTAGCCTCTGATCGCGAGCCGCCTGCTCCACCCGCGGAGCTGAACCAGCACCAGACACTCTGTTACCAGCACACCCACCTGGCAGTCATAGTACACAACAATATGTCACGTTAGTCTTTGTGAACGGAGAGTGAACACAAATTTAACCTGAGAATAAAAGTGTGTTCATAACGTCGGACAGCAGAGGTGTGAAAAGTCAAAGTGAGCTTCTGCAGAAAGATGCTGAAGCTGCGCGTGCACCGACACCAGTCATGATGGAAATCAAACACTGGAAGTTTCGCCCTTTCGCTGAGTGTCGTGGGAATGTTTGTGTGTAAGACAACCTGTCAATATGTTTGGCAACAATTGGACTTAAGCAGAACAATAAAATAATGTTCGTGACTTTGCTTTGAGTGCATCACTGATCATCGTGTTGCTTTGCTGGTTTAATGCGTCACAAAGACACAGAGGGGACTTCTTCAAGGAAACACGAAGAACTGACGCGTCACTGCGAAGCTTCGTGCTAACTTTAGAAAAACTGATCTTTTACACAAAATGTAGAAACATGAATCATTTGAATCCAGATCTTTTTATCATTGCTTTTCTGCGATCTGTAATCGGTGCAGTGCGTCCTCCCTGCTCGTCTCGCCCTCTCAGAGGCAGCACTGAAGAACCTTCTGTTATTGCAGAGCAGACCACACATCACACACGAACTGGGTCACTGCGTACTGACCTGTTTTTCTGCAGACTTCCTCTCAGCGCTCAAACACCTGAGAGCAAACTCATGCTCATTTTTACCACCTCCATCAACCACAACTGGAACATCATCAACACTCTGTTACAGCACAACAAGCTGTACACCTCCGGTAACACGGGGAGGATCAGACTGTGACATTTGTGCTCCAGTTTCATGTCGTCTGAATATGTAGATGAGTTTCACGCTGAAACAGTCAGCTCTGTCCCGAGGAGCTCTGAGGAGGCGAGTTTCACAAACAACTTGAAATTCTCACTTTTACAGTTCAAACTGAGTGAATGAGGTAGAATGAGATTAGAGTGAGAAGTGCAGACGACGGCAGCGAAAGCTACACTGTAAAAAATCCTCCTCATTTTACACATTTTCACTGTTTTAGTGAATTCACATAAAATAACAACAAACTTGTAACTGTGAATAAAATCAAACATTTCCATTTTTTCTAAACAAAATAGTTTTTTCACATAAAAATACTTTTGTAAATGTAGTGTAACTTCACAAACATTTAACAGTTTAATACTGTAAATACATTTATACAATTATATAACACTAGTGACAATTAACAGTAAAAAATGTTTTGGATCTGTAATCTTACAGATGCTTTTGTTAAACTGTAGATTTGTAGGTTTATACTAATAAAATTAACATGATTTAATGTAATTTTAATAATAAATGTAAATAATAGATGTTATTAATAGACCCTTTCAAAGCACTCAAGGTCACCTGACACAGCAGAGTTAAACAACTCGAAACAACGCAACACTAAACCAACACATGAACAGGACACATGTACAGTGTATAAAACCTTCATGTGCAGACGTTGGTGTGAGCATCACTCTGAACATGTTGAAAAAGGTTTGAGCTGGGATTTAAAAACTGAGACAGTCACTGTCACTGATGTCGGGTGGGAGGGAGTTCCAGAGGTGGGGGCAGCTGAAGGCTCAAGACCCCATGGTGGTCAGGCGGGCGAGGGGTGCAGGAGTTCAGAGAGATACAGAGCGAGGTCATGGATGGCTTCAAAGTGAGGAGCAGAATCAGTGAAGCTGCTGAGGGACGAGGGATGTGATGAATGGAGGGGCTTCTGCTGAAGTTTCTGGAGGGACTTGAGAGGATGACCGAAGAGAAGGGATTTGCAGTAATCAATGCGGGATGTAACCAGTTTTACAGATTCATCCAACACTTGAAATATTGATTCATACTGTACATAATTGATTCAAAGTTGTAACATTAGATCAAAGTAATGATAAAAGAAAGCAATAGCTACGTCCTCATGTCCCATCATGCCTGCTGCCTCGTGCTGACTGACTAGTTTAAGTTGTTAAGTTTGCTGTGTTACGTTCCAAAAAGCAAAAAATGATTGTTGTTAGTGTTTTTAACGTGTCGGTTCAGAACGAATGTTCTGCATGTGTTGGTAATGTTCATGTTTGAGCTGGTTTACAGATGTAACCACGAGTGAGGAGGCTGTTGAAGCGTCTCGCCCATGTGTGGAAAAACTATCACAGTGCTGTTTGTCAGTCAGTCAGTCAGTCAGTCAGTCTGTCTGTCTGTCTGTCTGTCAACAGATATAACAGCACTGTCCTGCACTTCACCAGGCATTGTTTCATATTTAGCCGATACAGATTTATCTGTAATATGCTAATATTAGCCAATAAGTAGGATGGGCTCTGGTGGGCACATTTCTAAATATCAAAGATGTTGAAATTAACATCAACATAAATTTACACAGAAAAACTGTAATTAGGCTCAAAATGATCTAAAGTTAACAGTTTATTGTTCTAATTATAAACCAGTTTGACAAAAGTTCTTTCACAGTTTTTAAATGTTTTATGGGTCACTTCTTGTTTTATTTCAATAAATGTTTTATACACGATGTTTCCTTTTAAATGATATAATAAAATCCAATAACGGCACTGTTCTGTAATTTTAGGCCTGATTAATTGTATTATAGCAGTGTTCGACCCTATGTATAGGTAAATTAGTTGTTTTTACAGGTGTAAATATCCTTCACTGAACATTATGAGGGCAAAAAAATACACAAGATCCCACGTCAAGTTAAGTTAAGGCTAAAAACTGTAATTTAATTATGGAAAATTACTGTATTTTTATGAGTTGGTTATTTTACACCTTTTTGGGGGGTAACCTAAAAAGTGATCATGAAGCTAATTTTTACCTGAACACAGAGACAAACATACAGGAAAGCTCACACTTGTAACTTCACACAGATGACTTTGTTTGTTTGTGACTTTACTTCCTGCATCTCAGACTCATTGGTTTGACTGAGAAGATCATGGATGTAAAGGATAATCAGCAGGGGCCCGAGAATGGATCCCTGAGGTACACCGTAATCTAACCTATGAGCTGATGACAGCTCAGCGTTTATCTCGCCCCTGTGTACTCTGTCTTCCACTAAGTATTTCATCCATTCAGCAGCATTAAGAAATAATCACCGAACATTAAAGTAGGGTGAATGTTTTTGGTTTGTAGACTGTAGACTTTAGGATGATTGTAGACTGGTTGTAGACTGATTGTAGGCTGGTTGTAGGCTGATTGTAGGCTGATTGTAGGATGATTGTAGGCTGGTTGTAGGCTGGTTGTAGGATGATTGTAGGCTGGTTGTAGGCTGGTTGTAGGATGATTGTAGGCTGGTTGTATGCTGATTGTAGGCCGGTTGTAGGCTGGTTGTAGGCGGATTGTAGGCTGGTTGTAGGCTGATTGTAGGATAATTGTAGGCTGGTTGTAGGCTGGTTGTAGGCTGGTTGTAGGCGGATTGTAGGCTGGTTGTAGGCTGATTGTAGGATGATTGTAGGCTGATTGTAGGATGATTGTAGGCTGGTTGTAGGCTGATTGTAGGCTGATTGTAGGCTGGTTGTAGCCTGCTTGTAGGCTGATTGTAGGCTGTTGGTCGAGATCATTTTATCCGTGCTGAGTTGTCAACAGAGACCATTCAGCAGGAGGAAACGTTTCTCACTGCTTGTTTCTTCTGCTTTTCTCTCACTAACTACAAATACAAAATGTTTTTCTGTCCGTGTTACACACGGTAGGAAACATAATAACATAATTGATAATACAGTAAAAAAAACAATAAATACAGTCATTTAATTACATTCACAAGTGAGTTTCCCCAAAGCTCAAACTATTCCTGTCAGACTTTAACGTCTCTACATTTTCTCTTTTCATCCCTAAGAACTAAATCTCTGCTTGATTTTACCCAAAGTAAAATCACTGGCTTTAAACTACTGACTGACTTTCACTGGTGATCACAGTTTAAAGTTCTGTCTCTGTTCTGTTTCTGTTTACAGCTAAAGGAGAAGATGGAGACTCCAGGGGAGGACTACATGTTCAACCAATCAGATTATGATGAATCATGTAATGAAAGCTATTGTTCATATGGAGATATAGACATAGTTGAACCCTGTTCTCACCAGAACAACCACAGCGTTGCGCTGGTGATTGGTCCGTATGTCCACTCCATCATCTGCATCCTGGGCCTTGTGGGAAACATCCTGGTGATCGTCACGTACGCCTTCTACAAGAGGACCAAGTCCATGACCGACATCTACCTGCTCAACGTCGCCATCTCAGACCTGCTGTTTGTGGTGTCGCTGCCTCTCATCGTCTACAACGAGCTGTCGGCGTGGCCGATGGGACCGGTGGCCTGCAAGCTGCTGCGCGGCTCCTACAGCGTGAACCTGTACAGCGGCATGCTGCTGCTCGCCTGCATCAGCACCGACCGCTACATCGCCATCGTCCAGGCTCGCCGCAGCTTCAGACTGCGTTCGCTGCAGTACAGCCGCGTCATCTGCGCCATCGTCTGGGTCGTCGCCTTACTGCTGTCCATCCCTTCATTCTACTTCTACACCTGGTACGAACCGTCCCACACCAAGAGTTTCTTTATGATTGAAGAGGAGGAGAGCCTGGACTCAGGGCCTCCTCAGTATGTCTGTGAGTTCATGTTCATGGACACCAACACGGCCTGGAAGACAAAGGTGGCTGTCCCCAGCACCCAACTGGCTGTAGGCTTCTTCCTGCCACTGCTGATCATGGTCTTCTGCTACAGCGCTGTCATCGTCACCCTGCTGAAAGCCAGAAACTTCCAGCGACACAAGGCGGTGCGGGTGGTGCTGGTTGTAGTGGCGGTGTTCATCATCTGCCACCTGCCATACAACGTCACTCTGCTCTACGACACCGTCCACATGTTTAAGGAGCAGTCCTGCGAAGCGGCAGAAGCCCTGCAGATATCCAAGACGGTGACGCAGACCATCGCCTACCTGCACTGCTGCCTGAACCCGGTGCTGTACGCCTTTGTGGGGGTGAAGTTCAGGAACCACTTCAGGAGGATTGTCCAGGACCTTTGGTGTCTGGGGAAGAAGTACATCGCGCCGCGTCGCTTCTCCAGGGTCACTTCAGAGATGTACGTGTCCACACGGCGCTCGGTGGATGGATCCAGCGAGAACGGCTCGTCTTTCACCATGTGAGGATGCCTGGCGGGTTCATCTGTGGATCCTTCTGTAAGAAAACAGAAACTTCCCTGCTTAGCCCAAGGATCTCTGGAGCTCATTCTGAGGCCTGCTGGTCTCTTAAAGTCCAAACCTGATTGTGTGTTAGTTTAGGCTGTGTGGCTCAATCAGGATACCAAAAGATAAATCTGCAGGGTTGTGAGATGATTTGAAAATTAAGAAATTAGGGAACAGAAAATCTGTTATGTTCATCTTTCTTTTTTTATTTGTTTAACTGTAAATACTTCAGAGTTTTACCTCTCCATGATTAAAAACTGAGAAGAAATCATCTGTCTGTCACAGCTTCCAGGTAACCACCAACTGTGACCAGAACTTTGTTTATGTTCAAACTGACTTTGGGGCCACCTGGTGGCTCAAATGTGTAACTGTACAACTTAGTGCAGCAGGATATGTTCTTGTATCAACATCCTACATGGCAGTCCTGGACCTTTACGACAAACATCACAGCGCTTTGACATCATCAGCGTGCTGCACGACGCTTCAACAGTCATTTGTCCTCCGCTATGTTCAAAACGGATCATACTGACTGTTTCATGTTCAACCATTAGTTCCTTAAAGCTTCACTAGCTATTGTAGAGTGAGTGAGTGAGTTAGTTAGTTGGCTGGCTGGTTGGTTGGTTGGTTGGTTGGTTGGTTGGTTAGTTAGTTAGTGAGTTGGTGGGTTAGTTAGTTGGTGAGTTGGTGAGTTAGTTAGTTAGTTAGTTAGTTAGTTAGTTAGCTCTCCAGCAGGCTTTGCTTAGAAGCTTGCCGATGAGCCGTGATGTTGCTCACTAACGCTGAAGGATAGAAATGATGAGCTGAACAGGTGTTGACATATTGATCCATCAGATCTCTGCTGTGCTAATAAAAGCTCACAGGACAATAACAAGAACACGTGATGAATGAAGACCTGTCCTGTTGGACCTGCTGAACATCAGGAGCTGGTCGTCGTGTGAGGAGCAGTTTACAGCCTGTTTGAGCCGGTTTGTGGAGCTGGTGTTGATCCAAAACAAACATGACTCCAGAGCCAGCAGGTAAAAATGATTCTCAATATGAACAACATGTCCTCCACTGATCCTCTTTGGAGAACCACGTCGTGCAGAAACCCGCTTTGATCGTTATATAGTGTGATGTGATGTTTTGTAGCTCCTGCCTTTAAAGGCTCTGTTCTTTATCTCTGTTTCGTGATGAGGTGAGTTTAGTAACCTGCGTGGGTACGTTCATTCTGCAATGCTGATTTTCAAAACAGTTTTTTTGGGCCAATAATGACAACATGTCTTTAAACCTATTGAGAAGAAAGCCTCCACTCATTCAGCTACATTAAACATATTCACGGACGCACACACGATTAAAAGAGTCCGTCTGTGATCACTGATGTCTCTGTAGTCGGTGCAGTAAACAAGTCCGGGCATGTCTCCCTCACTGCCGTGTTTCGAGGGGATGCTACATTCAGGTGCGCTCAGAGACGTGAGTGATCAGACACGTGACCTCTTGTGACAACGCCTCTTCTGTCGAACGTGAGGAAGGGTGCACGATGTCTGCGGTGTGGCAGCTTTTGGCCTCTACAATAAGAGCAGGCATGATGTCAACTCCACTACAGGGAGACTTGATGTTCTCTGCAGTTAGGTGGAAATAAACATGAATATATCTGCATCGGCAGATGGGTTGGAAAACATCGGCATATCGGCTATAACAAAAAATATCCAATATGATGGATCCCTACATACGACTCACTGCACAGGGACACTGGATATTTCTGCTGGTTGTTTTTAAAGTACAATACATTCAGAGATGTGACCCCTCTGAGGCCGCTTAAATAAGAGATTAAAGTCAATAGAAAATATATAAAGACATATTCAAACATGCTGACTCTGTTGAACTCTGAGTTCGACTCTGATCCTGACTCTGTTTAACTCTGCGTTCGGCTCTGATCCTGACTCTGTTGAACTCTGTGTTCGGCTCTGATCCTGACTCTGTGTTCGGCTCTGATCCTGACTCTGTGTTCGGCTCTGATCCTGACTCTGTTGAACTCTGTGTTCGACTCTGATCCTGACTCTGTGTTCGACTCTGGTCCTGACTCTGTGTTCGACTCTGATCCTGACTCTGTTGAACTCTGTGTTCGACTCTGATCCTGACTCTGTTGAACTCTGTGTTCGACTCTGATCCTGACTCTGTGTTCGACTCAGATCCTGACTCTGTTGAACTCTGTGTTCGGCTCTGATCCTGACTCTGTTGAACTCTGTGTTCGACTCTGATCCTGACTCTGTTTAACTCTGTGTTCGACTCTGATCCTGACTCTGTTGAACTCTGTGTTCGACTCTGATCCTGACTCTGTTGAACTCTGTGTTCGACTCTGATCCTGACTCTGTTTAACTCTGTGTTCGACTCTGATCCTGACTCTGTTGAACTCTGTGTTCGACTCTGATCCTGACTCTGTGTTCGACTCTGATCCTGACTCTGTGTTCGACTCTGATCCTGACTCTGTTGAACTCTGTGTTCGACTCTGATCCTGACTCTGTTGAACTCTGTGTTCGACTCTGATCCTGACTCTGTGTTCGACTCTGATCCTGACTCTGTGTTCGACTCTGATCCTGACTCTGTTGAACTCTGCGTTCGGCTCTGATCGGCTCTGCCTCTCAGGATTAGAAACTGAACTCGTGCCTGCAGAGAGTTGTTCTGTGTGTCCGCTCAGAGCGTCTCAGATCAGGATTAATTTAAAACATCAGACTGAACTCTCTGTGACCTGCAGGTTCAAACATCCTCCCTTTAAAACCAGCCACAGTTGAATCTGTACTTTCTCCCTCCCTGTGATCACGCGCTGTCTCTTCTTTGAATGTACTGTGTTTCCTGTTCAGGTGTTTTATTGTTTTATTGTTTCATAATGCTGAACATGTTGAATGTAATAATAATGTTTGCATTAAAGTTAGAGTCTCTGTGTTGTACGATACAGAATAAATGTCTGAAGTCAACAGTTTTGTATTCATGACATGAACAGCTGCACAAACGCTCTGAACCTCTCCTGCCTGTGAGTCTGTCTCTGGACACCAGATGGCGCTATCCTCCAACACTGTTTTATAGAGATCTGCTCTTCAGCCCTCCCACAGACTGTTGGTCCTCACTGACTTTAGCTCAGCGGCTAAAAGCTGTTATTGGGTAGGCCTCAGAACAAACAGGTAGGCACAGCTTTCACAGGTACGCTCACAGGCGGCCCGACAGCAGGCCAGAGCACGACTGTTAAAAACCGCACTACGACATCCAGCCGTTTATTTCCATGACGGACTGTCACTGACGCTGTCACACGGCACACTCACGCCGGCCAGCGCGCCGCGTGTTTCATCACTTTTATAATGGTCATTGTTTCACATCCGTGTCCTTCCGCGCCGACATGTTGCTGTCCGTCTCTCTGCACATCGTCCCTCACTGTGTTTACAGACACGTCACAATCAGCATCCGGACTTTGAAGACGCATGATGGTGAGTTTGGACTATTGTGACGTAAACACACTAACTTTATGAGCGTATTATCTCATCACTTAATGGGTGACCTGGGTCATATGTGGGGGGGCATGGCACAGCTGGGCCTGCCTGCGCCTACACAGCTGCTTTCAACGACACAACAACAGCACCTCGCACCCATTCAGTTTATAAATGAATACATATTATTAGAATATAAAATGAAGAACAAGACGTCACCGAACCTTCTGGACTCGATGTGCTGCGTCTCCGCAGACGCTGCGTCAGCTCTCTTTGACTTCCTGTCACACGTTAGTTCTCAAAGATCCGATCTGAACACGGGGCTCTCGTTCAAGTTCCCAAATAATTATAATGATAACAATACATTTTATTTAAAGGCGCTCAAGGTCACCTTACATCATATAACACACGTTATGTTCTTCAACGCCTCATGCATGTTTTATTACCTGTGTTGGTTACACCTCATACTCACGTTTGTCCCTGAAGGCTGCACGCCCATTTTAATTCCCAACTGCCCCCAGCTCATTATAGTGTCTGAATGCCCCCTGCTCACTTTAGTTCACTAATCCACCCACTCTCACTGACGTTCCCAGATACCCACACCGATTTGAGCTCCCAGAATCCCTCATTCTTTTCCTGGATGCTCTGGCCCTGTAAGTCTCCTTTCAGAGAAAGAGTTTCAGTGGACACAATAATAATAACTGTACACCCTCAGGTGCAGGAGGAGTCGCTGATGTTCCAGAATGTGTCCTGGTCGGTGATTGTCTCTGGAGTATAAACCTGCAGGAGGAGCTAAGTGTCTTTCTGAGCCCGATGCTGAAGTGTAGGTGATGATAAAAACATCTGCTTTGATTTCATGAGAACTCACACAGTTTATCTAAAAGACCCGTTTGTACCTTCTACCTGCACACGTTTCATCTCTGAGATGGAGAGCAGCTGAATGCAGAAGGCCGTCCTCTGTGTGGGACTTACAATCACATGTTTTTATTCCGCTGTGTCTTTCCTGCTGCTGATAACAGTTTATTCTGAGAGGCTGTAAACCAGTCCAACCAGTCATAAACCTGGGATGATAATCTCCGTCTCCCATTCCTTCACCAACTTCCTGATAGTTGTGTTCAGAGACGGAACAGTTTATTTGTGCCGTGCTGATTCCTTCTGATCAACAGGCTGTCGGACGCTCTGCAGCGTCTCACCCAGCTTGTAAAGGTACAGTGCAACAGTTAAATCCTCTTCATGTCTTTCTTCTTGAGAGCGCGATGTTCAGATTGTTCCCACTCTTTTGTCTTTGCTGTGATGTGAAGCAGCCAGCAGCTGCTTAGCTTAGCTTAGCTTAGCTTCGCCTGTAGGATGATTACAAGGGGAAACAGCTAGCCTGGCTCTGTGTGTAACAAACTCTGCCTACCAGCACTAATGCTGAAGCTCATTGATTAGCATATATCTGTTTTCCCTCTGTACAATAAAAACCTGGCTAGTTTTACAGTCTGATGATACAGCCTCTGGGCACACCTGTGAACATGCCGGGGCGTGTAGCCAGCACTTAGTCACAAACAACTTCCAGTCAAGACTTCCTTTTCCGCATGCTGCAAATAACCACATCGACGGTACACAGCCAGTGTTGTGACCAAGTCATCTTTGCTCAAGTCTCAAGCAAGTCTCGAGTCATTTTTCTCAGGCAAGTCAAGTCACTTTTCTTCCACCCCAGATCCAGCCCTCTGACCTGTAGTATCCGCTCTGTATAAAGAGAAAACACAAGGTGTTAGCAGCCCGTCTGATAATGATATTATTGACCAGTTGATATAACCTGTTCAAAGAGTCTGACAGTGAATTGTATCTGTGTTATCTCGGCACAGACGTAGCCATGATGATGGTCTGCTCTGAGAGCGTGCTGAGGAGAAACGAGTACGACTGATGAGGCTTCTCGGTCCGTGTACTTCGCGGCCATTCGACTTCCGTTTTGAAGTCGAAAATCGGAAAACGGATAACGAGTCGTTTCCCGTTTTTCGCTTCAAAATAAGAGAATGAAAAATGGAAAACGACCCGTATCCCGTTATTTGTTTTAAAATCAGAAACCGAAAAACGGGAAATGAAAATAACAGTGCCATTTTTAATTCCAGATTTTGCCGTAGGTCTTTTTTAATGACCCGGAAGCCACCGTATGCCGCCAAAACACTTGATCTGATCCTTAGACCAGCGTAGTTCGTGAGGCGATTTCCGTGGCATGTCTTTATCTGAATATTCAGACTTTATAGCAGCCAGGAGGTCAAGTGGGATGTCCTGTGGCGATATAGCCGCAGCACTGACCGACCACTTTGGCCTCTTACGAGGCTTTTCCGAGAGGAATGTGCGCCGGTGGTGCTCTGAGCAGGGACTGGCCATGAAGGATTTCTGCCCTGACAGACGACTGGAAGGCGAAGTTGCGAAAGCAATTGAAGAGGTAGGTCAATCGTTGTCACAGAAAGATTGAGTGGTCATGAAATAAAGGATGATAAATTCTTCACAGTGTTCTGTTTATTTACTTTGGACTACGAACTCCATAGCGGCATCGTTACCTCCTATGCCATTAAAAAAAAGTCATCACCATAATCATAAGGACACATGCAAATGCAATATCCATCGCTTATACATACAGGGGGAGGGGCAAGTGTCCGGTTTTCTTATAGACCTATAGCCTATTGATTGACAGTAGATCGAACCAGTAGTGAGCGAAATCGGACTGTGACGTCACCAACAGTGTAAGCCAACGTAAAGGGGTGCCGTGTACATCAAGGGGTGTCTCTCATCTCAACAGGATTTTTTTCTCATAATAAACAGTAAGAGCAGATAAACATGCTGCCCAGTGTTAGTGTATTTTTCGTGTTTGAGACAAATAAAGACACAAGTCTTCCACTGACATTTGTGCAGCCAGGGCATAACCTAGTGATTTTATCGTCACGTAGCCTACATAGAAATAATCTGGTATAAGATGCACTGAAAAGATAGATAGATAAATAGATAGATAGATAGATAGATAGATAGATAGATGATAGATAGACATACATTCTGTATTTACTGGCTCTCCTGTTTCTAATAAACCCCCTTTGCCAATAGGTCTTAAACTTCTATTATGACACATGATTATGTAATGTGCAGTAGATCAACATGCACAGTATTCGGACATTTAAACACATGAATTAATTTCAATAACATCATAAATAAAAACTTCCGGGTCATTAAAAAAGACCTACGGCAAAATCTGGAATTAAAAATGGCACTGTTATTTTCGTTTCCCGTTTTTCGGTTTCCGATTTTAAAACGAATAACGGGATACGACTCGTTTTCCGTTTACCGATTTTCGACTTCAAAACGGAAGTCGAATGGCCGCGAAGTACACGGACCCTTCTCTTTGGGGGCTTTGATGTTGCGTGTTGCCATAGTGAGGAGTTTGACTGACAGCCAGTCATCCAATCATGACAATCACATACTGGGAGCTTTTTGAGTCGTCCAATCATGACTGCTCTGCGTACAGACCTGATAGTTAGACAGAAACTTGACAACATTGAATTTGATCATTTTATATTTAACAGCTAACATTCAAACTTATGAACACACGCAAGTCATCCGAGTCATCAGGCCTCAAGTCCAAGTCATTTATTTTTGTCACGTCAAGTCACAAGTCATCAAAACAGTGACTCGAGTCGACTTGAGTCCAAGTCACCAAGTCTCAAGTCCACATCTCTGGTAACGAGTCAGAGTGAAGCTTTGTCAGGTCTGTCCTCAACAGCAGTAAGTTCAGAGTGAAGCAACAGATTTTATAGTTTACTAACGTGATTATCAGCTAATATCCCCCCCGGGATCAATAAAGGATTATCTTATCTTAATTAAATAAAGTGTGCCAAATAAAAATACAAACAAATAACTGTGACGTCTTTAAATGTAGTCACAGTAACTAAATATGGTGAATTTAAATCTAAGCCAGAGATATGGAGAACTACAGAGTGATGGAGGTCATGACCCTGAGATTAAACATTCACGAGATGACTTTATGTTTCTGCAAACATAACTCTACTCAAGAAGATCATGCATGCAAAGGATCAGCAGGGGACCAGGAATGAATCACACCTGGTAGGTGTAATGAGCCGTGCAGGTTTCACTGAAACTGTTGAACTGCAAAAGTCTGTGTTTTTTGAGGAGCAGCAGGTCGTCCATCTTGCTGACCAGACAGCGGACATTCGGCCAGTGGATAGACGAGAGTGCAGGGTGTAATCCCCGCTGCCTCAGTTTCACGAGCTTCTCCCGTCTGCGTCTCCGGCTAATCCCATAGAGAACTGCTGCACCTCCGACAAGAATCTCTCTGAGACGTTCTGGTTCAATGAAAGCCGGTGAAAAAAGTTCAGCAGAGGACAGCCTGATGTTTAAGAGGTGACCAGAGGAGGGCAGCAGCACACCAAACAAATCAACAAAAACACGATAAGTAGGTGAGAGTGCAGGACAGAGGCTGCCTTCTGTGGCATTCACAAGTGAGTTTCTATTTCCCCAAAGCTCAAACTATTCCTGTTTCATCCCGAAGAACTAAATCTCTGCTTGATTTTACCAAAAGTAAAATCACTGGCTTTAAACTACTGACTGACTTTCACTGGTGATCACAGTTTAAAGTTCTGTTCTGTTTCTGTTTACAGCTAAAGGAGAAGATGGAGACTCCAGGGGAGGACTACATGTTCAACCAATCAGATTATGATGAATCATGTAATGAAAGCGATTGTTCATATATAGATATAGACATAATTGGACCCTGTCCTCACCAGAACAACCACAGCGTTGCGCTGGTGATTGGTCCGTATGTCCACGCCATCATCTGCATCCTGGGCCTTGTGGGAAACATCCTGGTGATCGTCACGTACGCCTTCTACAAGAGGACCAAGTCCATGACCGACATCTACCTGCTCAACGTCGCCATCTCAGACCTGCTGTTTGTGGTGTCGCTGCCTCTCATCGTCTACAACGAGCTGTCGGCGTGGCCGATGGGACCGGTGGCCTGCAAGCTGCTGCGCGGCTCCTACAGCGTGAACCTGTACAGCGGCATGCTGCTGCTCGCCTGCATCAGCACCGACCGCTACATCGCCATCGTCCAGGCTCGCCGCAGCTTCAGACTACGTTCGCTGCAGTACAGCCGCGTCATCTGCGCCATCGTCTGGGTCGTCGCCTTACTGCTGTCCATCCCTTCATTCTACTTCTACACCTGGTACGAACCGTCCCACACCAAGAGTTTCTTTATGACTGAAGAGGAGGAGAGCCTGGACTCAGGGCATCCTCAGTATGTCTGTGAGTTCATGTTCATGGACACCAACACGGCCTGGAAGACAAAGGTGGCTGTCCCCAGCACCCAACTGGCTGTAGGCTTCTTCCTGCCACTGCTGATCATGGTCTTCTGCTACAGCGCTGTCATCGTCACCCTGCTGAAAGCCAGAAACTTCCAGCGACACAAGGCGGTGCGGGTGGTGCTGGTTGTAGTGGCGGTGTTCATCATCTGCCACCTGCCATACAACGTCACTCTGCTCTACGACACCGTCCACATGTTTAAGGAGCAGTCCTGCGAAGCGGCAGAAACCCTGCAGATATCCAAGACGGTGACGCAGACCATCGCCTACCTGCACTGCTGCCTGAACCCGGTGCTGTACGCCTTTGTGGGGGTGAAGTTCAGGAACCACTTCAGGAGGATTGTCCAGGACCTTTGGTGTCTGGGGAAGAAGTACATCGTGCCGGGCCGTTCACTGGATGGCTCCAGCAACGAGGACTTGTCTTTCAACATGTGAGTACGTCTTTGTCCATCTGTGGATCCTTCAGTTGTGGACCAGAAACTTTCTCCTGAACCCAAAGGTCTCTGGAGCTGACATTGGACCTGCTGGTCTCCGGAGTCCAAACCTTTGTCAAAGCTGTAAATCCTTTTTTCATCATGTGTTGGTTTAGACTCTTGTTATCAGTCAAATTCATCTGAGGGTTCGAAGGTCATTTAAAGAACTAAGACGAATGAATGCATCAGTTATGTCTGTTTGTTTTTCTTTTTCATGTTGATAAAGTTGGTCATCATTGAATCCTCTGACGTTTTTAACTGTTTTTATGACTGCTGAGGTTTTATTTTCTATCTTCTTGTGATCTTCCACTGCTTTGTTTCTTTTTCCTCTTATATTTAGTTCCCAAAAACTTGACTCTCCTTTTACTCCTAAAAATCTTTTTCATGTAGAAGTTAACTTTTGGGCTTTTTGTGCCTTTATTGACAGGATAGTGGATAGAATCAGAAATGAGGGAAGACAAAGTGGGGATGACCTCCGGCAAAGGGCCGACGGTCGGAGTCTCTGTCACTGTGCCTCTGTACGCGAGGCACCCCGATCACTTTCAATTTAGTTCCCAAACGCCCTGTTCTCATTCAAGGTCCATTAGTCATCTTAATTCCCATATGACACACTCTTGTTCCCAACACCCTCATGATCTGCACGCCATCGCTCTCCTGCTATGAAGCTAAAGGTTTCAATACCACAGTTTCTGTTGCTGAGAGTTTAGTAAGAGCATCCTGCGGCGGTTTGTTGCTGCAAGTCAGAGAGGAAGGAAACGGTTTGTCAGCCTGTCAGCAGCAACAGGGGAGACGTTTTATTGATTTATACAAACTGCAGAGAGACTGAAAAAAAGGATCCTGAGTTTCTTCCTTCAGAACCAGAACAACCTGAGCAGTCCTCTCTGCAACATCACCGTGAAACACTCGACAATAAGATGCACCGGGAGGACAAAAGACACGTAACAAACAGCATGCTTTTATTAAAGCAGCGACATCAATACAGCAGTTACAATCATCCTAGTATTGAATGTATATGATGTTATCAGTTTTTGTTCTGGATGGATAATCAGATCACCTACAATGATCCACCGTATGTAGCATATATTTGCTAATGCTAACGGTGCTCAAAATGCACACTTAGGAAAAACATCAATAGAAGACATAATATGACTTTATATTTGATACAAAGAGTTACAGATACGAAGTGCAGCCTGCAGAACTCGACAGTCTGTGAGTGAGCACCATATCAGCCTCCCAACACATTCATAAATCAGCCACATATGGAGCCTGAAGGGAGACCCCCAGCCCCCAACCAGCCCTTACAAACTGTAGGTTATTATGTCAGTGTGTGTGTGTGTGTGTGTGTGTGTGTGTATGTGTGTGTGTGTGTGTGTGCGTGTGTGTGTGTGTGTGTGTGTGTGTGTGTATGTGTGTGTGTGTGTGTGTGTGTGTGTGTGTGTGTGTGTGTGTGTGTGTGTGTGTGTGTGTGTGTGTGTGTGTGTGCACGCTCTTGGCTCACAGTTAAACTCTGTCACACTGTACATTAAATATGAATGAGTCAGTTCACAGTCAGGCTTTCAGATCGTAAATCAACGATACAATCACATTAAGACTGAAAACACTGCAACAGCTCTGCAGCTCTGTTAAACCTCAGCTGTGTTGAACCTCAGCTCTGTTAAACCTCAGCTATGTTAAACCTCAGCTATGTTAAACCTCAGCTATGTTAAACCTCAGCTATGTTAAACTGCAGCTCTGTTAAACCTCAGCTCTGTTAAACCTCAGCTATGTTAAACTGCAGCTCTGTTAAACTGCAGCTCTGTTAAACCTCAGCTCTGTTAAACTGCAGCTCTGTTAAACCTCAGCTCTGTTAAACTGCAGCTCTGTTAAACTGCAGCTCTGTTAAACCTCAGCTCTGTTAAACTGCAGCTCTGTTAAACCTCAGCTCTGTTAAACTGCAGCTCTGTTAAACCTCAGCTATGTTAAACCTCAGCTCTGTTAAACCTCAGCTCTGTTAAACCTCAGCTCTGTTAAACCTCAGCTCTGTTAAACTGCAGCTCTGTTAAACTGCAGCTCTGTTAAACCTCAGCTCTGTTAAACCTCAGCTATGTTAAACTGCAGCTCTGTTAAACTGCAGCTCTGTTAAACTGCAGCTCTGTTAAACCTCAGCTATGTTAAACTGCAGCTCTGTTAAACCTCAGCTCTGTTAAACTGCAGCTCTGTTAAACTGCAGCTCTGTTAAACTGCAGCTCTGTTAAACCTCAGCTCTGTTAAACCTCAGCTCTGTTAAACTACAGCTCTGTTAAACCTCAGCTATGTTAAACTGCAGCTCTGTTAAACCTCAGCTATGTTAAACTGCAGCTCTGTTAAACCTCAGCTCTGTTAAACTGCAGCTCTGTTAAACCTCAGCTGTGTTAAACCTCAGCTCTGTTAAACCTCAGCTATGTTAAACCTCAGCTATGTTAAACTGCAGCTCTGTTAAACCTCAGCTCTGTTAAACCTCAGCTCTGTTAAACCTCAGCTATGTTAAACCTCAGCTATGTTAAACTGCAGCTCTGTTAAACCTCAGCTCTGTTAAACCTCAGCTCTGTTAAACTGCAGCTCTGTTAAACCTCAGCTCTGTTAAACCTCAGCTCTGTTAAACTGCAGCTCTGTTAAACCTCAGCTATGTTAAACCTCAGCTATGTTAAACTGCAGCTCTGTTAAACCTCAGCTCTGTTAAACTGCAGCTCTGTTAAACTGCAGCTCTGTTAAACCTCAGCTCTGTTAAACCTCAGCTATGTTAAACCTCAGCTCTGTTAAACTGCAGCTCTGTTAAACCTCAGCTCTGTTAAACCTCAGCTCTGCTAAACCTCAGCTCTGTTAAACTGCAGCTCTGTTAAACCTCAGCTATGTTAAACTGCAGCTCTGTTAAACCTCAGCTCTGTTAAACCTCAGCTCTGTTAAACTGCAGCTCTGTTAAACCTCAGCTATGTTAAACTGCAGCTCTGTTAAACCTCAGCTCTGTTAAACCTCAGCTCTGTTAAACTGCAGCTCTGTTAAACCTCAGCTATGTTAAACTGCAGCTCTGTTAAACCTCAGCTATGTTAAACTGCAGCTCTGTTAAACCTCAGCTATGTTAAACTGCAGCTCTGTTAAACCTCAGCTCTGTTAAACTGCAGCTCTGTTAAACCTCAGCTGTGTTAAACCTCAGCTATGTTAAACCTCAGCTATGCTCCTCTGTGTGTTTGAGCAGACAGTCTCTCTGTATGTTAAATCCTCCTGTAACATCCTGTTTCCTGCAGAATCAAATCAAACCACAGGAACACATTATCCTCGCCTGCTAATCGATGGACAGCAGCTTCTGCGTAGTTCACCAGCAGGATGAGGTTTCACTTCGGATCAGAGCTTTTAGGATCCGCTCGGCTTTGATGTGTCGGTGAAACAAGGCAGCTCTTTCTCAGCAGTTTGTGAGCTCACATTATCTTCCAGACAAAAAGCTTCAGTAGTTTCAGCAAACACAACATCTGGTTCTGATAACAGTGCTCTGGTGGCTGCAGCGACTCCGCAGCAAACAAGGAAGTGAGGTGACGTAACAGAGACACAAAGTCCAGTGATAGAGGAGGTCAAAGAACACCAGAGACCCCTGTTCACTTCCTGTTTCCAACCAGCTGCAAGTGTTGGTTTCTTTTAATGTTGATTATTTATTGTACCATGATGACACCACGTCCAACACTTTGCACAATATTCCAAACATAACATATTTCTACTATTGTCTTGATCCATCGCTCTCCGTCTGCCTCTCCTTCCATCCCTCTTCCCTTACCCATCCAGTCTCAGGTGTCTGTTCACCATGAGTGTGCTTCTGCTCCAGGTTTCTGTCTGTTATAGGAAGTCTTTCCCTGCAGGGATGCTGGAAGTCAGTCACAGTCAGGGATGCTGGAAGTCAGTCACAGTCAGGGATGCTGGAAGTCAGTCACAGTCAGGGATGCTGGAGGAAAAGCAGTCTACATGATGACGCCATACTTATGCTGTGTGACACGGTATCCTCTCCTGTATCGGGGGGTATGTTACACGCTTTGTCGGAAACTGTGCTGTTATAATCACAAGCTTCTGGTGTCAGCATGAAAAACAACTGCACATCGTTTCATAAGACAAACATTCTTTGGGCTGTGACACGAAGGAGCGTCTGCCTGTTCTCTACAGGAGCTCTGAGCCGCAGACGATGGAGGTGCTGCTCAGATGAAGACGACAGACGCCTCAGTTTGACCTTCAGACCGAACAGATGGACTCAGCAGGACCTGGAGAGTGTGCGTGATGTGTTCAGGGACCCTCTGTGCTTAATCAGCCTGATGAAGCTCACAGGCTCACAGAGTGTTGCAGTGTTTCCTCCTCGTGCAGCTTTCACACTGAACACACCACGTCTCTGTGAGTGTGTGTGTGTGTGTGTGTGAGTGTGTGTGTGTGTGTGTGTGTGTGTGTGTGTGTGTGTGTGTGTGTGTGTGTGTGTGAGAGTGTGTGTGTGAGTGTGTGTGTGTGTGTGTGTGTGTGTGTGTGTGTGTGTGTGTGTGTGTGTGCCCGTCACAGAAACGTTTGTAACATTTTATTATTAAGAGTCGATCAGTAATAAAACTTACACTTATCACAGTAACTGAATGTTAATACTCTGACAGACAATATAATGTGTTTACTGTCTTCAGATATTCTTTCACAGTTTGAGCTTAACTTCCTGTTTTCACGACGCTGGACAATCAGTGATGTCAATAGAAAACTTCCCAGAATTCCCTGCATGCTGCTGCAGGAATCGTTTAATCAGGCTGAACAAAGGTCAGCTGTTCACAGACAGGAAGAGGAATGTGGGTCACATGACTGATGATTTCTCTGCTTCATGCTGCGCTCTCATCGGTCAGTTAGTCACCGTCTGGTTCATTAAAGTCTGTTGGTCTGTGTTCATGAGGACAGTCTGAGTCCCCTCAGGTGTTCGCTCCACAGGAGGACCAACAGTGAACGAGCTAACAGGCAGGTACAGTGAGCTCAGACACAGCTAGCTGCTAATCAGTGCTAACATATAAAGAGTGTATAAACAGTGTGTGAGACGTGTTGGACGGTCTGTTCGTCCAATAAAGCGCACACACAGATTATCTGTCTGATATTTACATGAACAAATCTCCAACAGGCTCCAACAGCACAAACACGGCCCAGAGGTTACGTTCAGTGACTGAGTTAGCTGAGGGGACACCTAGCAGACAGCTAGCAGCTCCCAGCTGTCACTCAAAGAGGCCACGCCCCTAATGCTGCATCACTTTAAGCCTTAATATAATGTAAACAGGTGAGCTGTATAAAGTTGTCATGAAGAGAGAAATGAGCTGTAGACTGAAGTCACGAGAATTGAACTCTGTCCACAGGAAGAGGAAACATTCACTGTTCTGCCCTTTCAAAATAAAGGTTCATGTGACCCAAAAGATGATTTCATAACAAACGTATCAGGATACAGAAGGATTTAAAAGAAGCAGAAGCTGCAGCGTGTGTTGACTCGGACTTTAATGAAACATGTTGACACAGAAACATTAACATCACGTGTTCACGTTAACGTCAGGTGTTCACGTTAACGTCAGGTGTTCACGTTAACGTCAGGTGTTGACGTTTACATCACATGTTGACGTTAACATCAGGTGTTCACGTTAACCCTTTGAGAGCAGACGCAGACACACGGGTCTGACTTTGGTTTAAAGATCATCAGGAGCACGTTTAACACTTTATACTCATCAGGAAGTTATCATGTTAGCAGTGTGTCAGAAATACAATAAATGTGAGGATGACCTTTGACCCTCTCAAACAGGCTACACTGCAGGATGACCTCATGCTCAGGTAACTCTGAGTGTGTTTGTTTTACCTGTTTGAATAAGGTCGGCAGGGCGGGGCTTAAGTCCACACAGCTCATAAAGAACTCAACAGAGTGTGTGTGTGTGTGTGTGTGTGTGCGTGTTGCAAAACAAACGCACCTCTTCATAAAGTCCAGATTGAGTTTAAAGTTGAACAGAAGATAAAATAAGTTTGGTGTTATTCATGTTGATTTAAGGCTGCTGTGGGGTTAAACGGTCACTGTGTCACGTGTTCACTGTGTCACGTGTTCACTGAGTCACGTGTTCGCTCTGTATCTGTCCCGATGTGAGATCAATAAGTTCAGCTTCAGAACAAACGTTGAACAGACTTTCAGTCTGAGGGTAAAAACTGCATCAGACTCAAACATTCAGCTGCACTCAGCAGCCTTCACCCCTCCAGGTGGTCTACTTCCGGTCACGACCGGAAGTTTAATCTCATCTTTCATTCAGCAACAGGTGAAGAAGTTTAGTGAAATAAAGAGGAAGGCACAGCAGAGGGAGAGGGAGGCGGGTTATTACTACAGACTCATCAATTACATCAATTGTCCCGGTTCAGAGAGAGGACGAAGGGCACCAGGGCTCCTCGGGCCTCTGAGGGGGAGGGCAGCACCTCCGGCAGGAAGCCCTCGCGCTCCTCGCGCACCTCGAACTGCAGCGTGTGGCTCCGGTTGACGCAGTAGATCCGGTCCCCGAGCACCGCGCAGCGGAACGGCAGCGGGTTGTGGAGCGGGAAGGACGCGCCGCCGTGCCACACCTTCACCACCGTGTTGTACTTGTACACGCTCACCCCCGCGCGCTCCCGGTCCACGTCGAAGCGGTACACGAGGCTGCGGTGCGCCACCATGTCCGTGGAGCGCCGACGGCTCTCGTTGAACGGACACTCCTCCCACTCGTCCCGGCGGGAGTCGTAGCGCAGCAGGCGGTAGAAGAGCGAGCCGCCGGACACGAAAAGCTCCCCGCCGCACGACGTCGCCTCGTGCGCAACCGCGAAGGAGCCTTTGGGCAGCGGAGCCACCGGACTCCACCTGTCCGCGCGCGGGTCGTAGCGCTCCACCGTGAACAGACACTCCCCCCCGATGGCGTACAGGAAGCCGTCCATGGAGACCAGTCTGAGCTGGCAGCGGGGCTGGCTCAGCGGGCGGGCCGGGCTCCAGAGGCCGGTCAGCGGGTTGAAGCAGAAGACTCGGTCTGACGCTTTGGAGCGGCCGTCCGCGTGCGCACTCATCCCTCCCGCCACGAACAGGTAGTTGTACAAGGTGCACATCCCGGAGCCTTTAGCCGGGACCTCCTCCGGCAGGTGGGTCAGCGCCTCCCACTGCTGGCGCTCCGGGTGGAGGAAGAACACTCGCCGGGAGCTGGAGTCCTCCGGGCCGGGCAGCAGCGGGCTCTGCGGCCGGCTGCTCTCCCGACTCCCCCCGCGGTCCAACACCTCACAGGTCTCTGCCACAGCCAGCACCTTCCCCCCCTCCATCCTGCGGGCCAGGATGCGCTCCCTCTCCCCCGCGGTGAGCCGGCCGAACAGCCCCGGAGTGCGCAGTACCGTCAGGTAGTGGTCGCTCATGTAGCGGTAGATCCGCTCCTTGTCGCCCTCCGCGCCGCAGCTCTTCGCTTTTGTCAGCAGCTCGAAGCAGTTCTCTGCGCTGATCTGTGGCGACGTGTCTGCAGCTGCCGAGCCGAGGTGTGAACACCCATCCCCGGGGGATTTCTCTGCCTGATCCCCCTTCCTGGCCTCCATGTGTTCCGGGTTCATGTGGACCTGGTCGGTTCCGGTCCTGTCAGAGCTGAAACGCGTCTGGAGCTCCAGACTTTGTCTTTTCTCGCCACAATAAACGCCCCTCTCACTCCTCCTCTTCGTGATTCTCTGTTGCTTCAAGTTTTCCTTTCTCCTCCTCTTTACACACAAAACAGATCCGCTTCTTCTCTAACAAACGGATCCTCCTGATCCTCCATCCTCTGCTCCTCCAGCGGGGCGCGGGGGCTGCTGAAGCCGGGATTCATCGCCTGCTGTCCGGGGAGGGTTTGTGCGTCCGCCGCGCAGAGCCTGGAGCTGTCTGCGGACACAAAGGCGGACTCTCCCCGCACACTGGGCTCTGTGTTCTCGGGTTGACGCCCCTCGGACTGTGAGGAACAATGAGTGTGTGCAGAACCACAGCGACGGGCTGCTGCAGAACCTCTGTGTGCTGCAGGACTCAGTGAAGAGCACGTGCAAACGCGCGCACATTCACACACACACACACACACACACACACACACACACACACACACACACACACACACACACACACACATAGTGTAACATAGTTCATATTCTATACTGCAGACCTGTGTGATGTCCTGTCAGACGGTGTCACTCAGATGATTTTATATTACAGAAACATTAAAGCAGCTCTAAACTGCAGCAGGTGCAGCAGAGTCAGGTACACACCTGCTGTCACTGCGCAGGTGAACACCTGACTGTTGCTTTAAAGCAGATCAATAACAAGTGAAGACAAACTGCAGCAGTAAAAATACTTTGACATTTTAACTTGTTAACATGAAATATAAACATGAAACAGCACAAGAACTGTGTCCGGATCGATCTCATGCAGCTTTTCTGACGAGATTTTACTTTAATTATAACTTTGATTATATTCACTGTGTATAAAGATATATATTTATACAAACAAACACTGAGTCTGTGTGAGCGGAGTGGCAGAGCAGGCTGATAAACCACTGACAGAAACACACGTCACATTGTTTTCACTCCTTTATATTATTATTATTGTTATTATTATCATTGTTATTAATAATATTATTATTGTTATTATTATTATGTTTATCAGAAAGGATCTATTTTAAGTGTACATTTTAATGACAGTCACATGAGTGTGTTCTGTGTGTTTACACTGAAGGTCAAAAGATTAAAGTCTTAAATAATAACTGATGATTTTTCTAACAATTAATTTTTTTCTTTCAGTATAATTTGCTTTAAAATAATCCCCAAATATAAAACATGAGCAGAGTCACAGATTTGAACTAAAAGTTTAATTGACTCAGAAACATAGAAGACTTTGTTTCAGTCAGAATGTAAATCATTTGTTCCTCATTTCTCAGCCTCGTCTCTTATTTCATCACTCTGTGCTTATAAAAACACTGCGTGCACATTTTGTTCTTCTTGCTGATGTTTTCTTTTGTTCTCTGTTCTTCTGTCTGAAGCTCATATTTTCCTTCATGCTTCTCTTCGTGCAGAGCGACTGAAACACCTGAATTTCCCCCGCAGATAAACTAAGTACGTCTGATCCTCTCCACTGAAGACGCCACCTGCAGCAGCTGTAACACTCTGAGTGACCTGCAGAGGGCGCTGCAGAGCTGTGCACCAGTCAGTATGAAACCCTCTGTGGGCCTCAGACCGAAACTAAAGTGATGTTGGCTCCACCGCAGAGGCTCCATTCTTTCAGCCCTTCAGACATCTGATGAAAACAAGCGTCTCCTCGTGAGCGGGCGGCGTGCTGGTGGCCTCCGTTTAGATACAGTCATGTGAACATGGAGTTTAATATTGTTCTCAAAAGTTTTGGTGAAGTAGTGCTCGTTAAAATCCCAGCTGAGATCGTGAAACTTCATCTCTCTGAGCCTGAGGTCAGCGACCTCTGACTGTGGCTGCTCTCAGACCTGCAGCAGCTCCAGCCGACCTGTTTCCTGTCAGACTGACTCAGGATCAGCAGCAGGAGCACGCTCACATTCTCCTGAGGTCCTGATGGTGCAAACCAAACTCCATTCAAAAAACGGTCATTTTAAAGTAGTGTTCACAGACGTGTGTGTGTGTGTGTGTGTGTGTGTGTGTTAGAGAGAGTGCAGTGTAAGTTACAAACAAAATAATTACGGGCGGAGAAGGAGGAGTGTTTCCTGTGGATCTGTTCCTGCGCTCTGATTGGTGGATTCAGCAGCTGCTCAGTGGATGATTGGCTGGAGGGGAGGAGTCAATACACACACACACACACACACACTCAGGCAGAAGAAGGTCTCTTATATCACAAAGGGGAGGAGGGGTCACAGTCAATTATCCTTTGAAGTAGGTAGGATGGTGTGTGTGTGTGTGTGTGTGTGTGTGTGTGCGTGTGTGTGTGTGTGTATTGACTCCTCCCCTCCAGCCAATCATCCACTGAGCAGCTGCTGAATCCACCAATCAGAGCGCAGGAACAGATCCACAGGAAACACTCCTCCTTCTCCGCCCGTAATTATTTTGTTTGTAACTTACACTGCATTCTCTCTAACGTCCAGCAGGGGGCGACTCAGTCTGATCCTATAGAAGTCTATGAGAACATGCTCCTCCTCCTCTCCTGATGTATTCCCTCAGTAAACATGTTCCTAATGACTTTATGGTCTCAGTCTCTAGTTTCAAGTCTTCTTCAACACAGCATGATGTTCATTTAGTCACTGATGCTCCCATTGAGAGTCACACAGACCAGGAAGAGGGGAGGGGTTAGGGCGGGGCTACCTGTGATTGGCAGGTCTTCCACAGACTCTCAGCCTGCTTATAAAACTACTGAGCAGTGCTCCTGAAAAGCTCGTCTCTCTGCAGGTGGCTGACTGGCAGAGTCTCCTTGTTGTTCCTCTCCTCTGATCGCGCTCCGTGCCTCCCCGTAGACTCGCTCTGTTTCCTCTCACTCCTCGCCGTCTGACATCAGAGGAAGCAGACGCCTCTGCCTTGTCTTTCTTCCTGCCGTCAGAGCGGTGCACAGACGCCTCCTACATGCAGAGCAGCTGTTTTAATCCTCCTTTATGAGCGCTGACACAGTCACTCACTCTGTATCAGCTGCAGGTCACTGTCACTGTCAAACATTCACTTCTTCTCTAACGTCCTGAATGAGGATGTGTCAGAGTGGAAACAGGAAGTGATGTGTCCTCTACTGTAAACAGAGATCACACTGATGATGCCGAGTCTCAGAGGTTACACAGGCTTAAAGCAACACTGAGGAACTTTCATGTTGTGTGGATTTTGGCGCCCCCTGTGGACAAAGCAGTACCTCTTATCTCCACTGTGTAAAGACAAACACGTATCTGACCCCAGTGGCGCAGACGTCTCCCTCTGATGGCGTGTTTGTGTTTGTAGCTCACACAGAGGATTCTTGACTGCTGCACGTCCTCGGCTCAGGACATTCAGGTGATGTTATATTATCACTGCCCTGACTAACTAAGTGCACGTTGCATATTTATTATCTCTAATTAAGCTCTCGTGGTTTGAAGCGAGCGGCTGTAATCGAAGAGTGGAACGTGTTGATCTGTTTCCTGTCTGAGCGCGGAGCTGCCATCTTTGTTTTCCTGTGCTGAGAGAAGCCAGGGCCGAGAGCTCATTCACGTTTCAGTCTCTCTCTCGTCGGTCTTCCTGCTGAGATATAAATGAAAGTGTTCACGCTCTGAATGTTCAGTGTGTCTGCGGGCTGCACACACACACACACACACATACACACACACACACACACACACACACACACACACACACACACACACACACACCACTGAGGTAATGATCCAGCCGCTCAGACAGGAAGTGATGAGGAGAGCGCTCCATGTTTCCTCCCCCATCATTCGTCCTGCTCAGAACATGAACCGGGAGGAGATGAGTTTAACTTCATAAGAATGTGCAGGTTCAGAATAACTGAAGATATTGTGAAGATAAAGAAGTGTCTTGTTCCTGTCTGTCACTAAAACAACTGTTAGACGTGTGTTTCCATCACAGCCGACCGACGAGGCGAGGAAACGCACGGCTGAGTGGCGGCGAGCGGGAGACAAACACGGATTATTATCTGTCACTAACAGAGAGACGAGGACAGATTGTTTCCTCCGTCTGAATGAATGACGGATAATTTACTCACTAATGAGTCAATAAACAGTCATCGTGGTCGCCATGACGCCCTGATGATGGACGACCTGGAGGTACGAGCGCTTGTGTGTGGACAGGAAACGAATGCTCACAGTGCAGATGACTCTATCACCAAACTGAGGCTGATTATTAATCTCATTTAATAACTCGTTATCTATTGAAAATAGAATTTTAAATTCTGAGGATTTAAAATGACGATGATCTTTTGTTGAGCGTCTTGAGTTTACAAACATTCAAAAACGTGTTTTAAAAGTTTGAATCCGTCTCAGAACAGCAGAACCTGCCGCAGCACCTTCGTCACTCAGCGATCTGTGAGGACCATCTGCTGCCCGCCGACACACACATTCATGTTTTTACTCCTTGTGGGGACCATTGACTCAAAGCCCTCGGTCAGGACCGCGACCTACAGAAAGTGATGAAAGGGCAAACTGTCCTGACCTTCAGTGACGCAGCTGTTTGAAACACGTCCTCTCCTTCTGCAGGAAATCGGCTTTGTCTTCCCGTTCGACAGCTCTCTTTCCAGAAAACATCTGTACTTTAGAAAATGTTTTATTTTCCAGTCATGTCTCCACGTTATATAAACGCCACTTTTTACATGTAGAAGTGTCTTTCCTTTCTAAAAAATATCTTCACAATGTTCTCATGTTTCTAAAAACATCTGAACTTTTTAAAATGTTTTACTTTCTTAAAGTTTCTTTACTGTTTTCACTTTTCTAAGAAGTATCTCAACTTTCCAGAAATATCTCGACTATATAAAAATATTAACTTGCTTAATGTCCCGCTTTAATATAAATGATTTAATTAAACAAATCGTTTTGTCACATTTTACAAATATCTCTATAAAAATATATTTTCTTTACAATGTCGTCACTTTCCTTAAAACATCTGTAGTTAGTAAAAATGTTTATATTTTATAAAAACGTTGTTCCCTGCCAAAAGTCTACTTTATAAAATGTTCTCCTTTAAAACAAGTCTTCCCTTTCTTCAGTCTGTGTTTTACAGCGGTCTTTATTTCACCAAACTGTCCTCAATGTTTCCTAAAAATGTCCGTACTTTCCAAAAATGTCCATCTTTAATAAATATGATCACTTTTACCAACAGTGTCTAAACAGATCTTTACTGTTCCTCGTTACTGTAACACTCAGTAATCTTCAGCTGCTCTTCACTCACATTTCTTTCATTTAATGTTTTCACTTCTAAAAATGTCTCTACTTTCAAAAACACTGTTAAGACATTTACTTGCTGAAAATGTTCGATATTTACTAATTAATATTTATTTTTGAAAAATATATTTTTTTGTGTTTTTAAAATGTTTTTAAGTCGTTACTTTTGATTTATTTCTTTGCTTTCTCAAAATGTTTCAGCTTTTTAAAAAATCTTTTATAAAAAAGATTTGATTTCTTAAAACGTCTTTACTCACATTTGATGTTTTTTTGTAACGATGTCCTCACTTTACTCGTGTTTGACTTTCGTCCTCACAAAGATAGATCTCCTAGAACACACACACGCACACACACGCACGCACGTACACACACACACACACACACACACACACACACCGAGCGGACAGGTGTTAGTCCTGTCTGGTTTCTGTGTTGATCCGGAGCATCCATCTCTTCTTCATTCAGCCTCCATGGCAACAGTTACTATGGCGACTCCCTGGTGCTGCCTCCTCAGTGATGCGAGTCGGTGCCGCACCTTCCTCTCACCGAGGGTCACTGCTCACAGACAGGAGGTCAAAGGTCACGAGGAGGATTCAAACGATGACAGTAAACGGAATCACTGTGGCACTAAATCTGTATAACAATATTTTCAGCCGTGAGGTTGTTGTGAATTAATTATTGTTTCTGAAACATGAAAGGTTTAAAATGAAATCTAACAACAGAAAGTTTTTATTTAAAGAATGAAAGAGTGTCCCGACGTGTCGTCCTCGTGCGATCAGGACAGAGCAGGTGTCATGGATCCTGCAGAGCGTCAGAAAGGAAGTCATCCTTTCAAAGCTGCTGCTCCTGCAGCAGAACGACTCTGATCAGCTTACAGTCAGCAAAACTGTTCATTACTACAAAATAAGAGTCTGCAGCACACTTCCTGTGTGTCAACTTTAGAACTATGACATCTGTCTGTGCTTTTATTTTTCATCAGACACACACGTCAAAGCGACGTGTGTGTCTGCTGCTTTCATCCACACACACACACACACACACACACTGAAGATAGCTGGTATCATCACAGAAGTGAGAAGTCTGCGGTGGAGGAGGAAGACGTCTGATATCAGCCTGTTGGAGGAGCGAGGAGACGTCAGTGATTGACAGCTCCTCGGTCATCAGGTTGAAGACGACCTGGATTAAAACACTTTTTAAAGTACCTTACAGACATGCCTCCAACACGCTGCGTCCACTCGTCGGACATTTACAGGCTGAGGGTTATCTCTTTAAGGAGGCTCGGACGTCTCGGAGCGACCGCCGCCGCCGCTGCCGGCGAGCTCGGACATCAGATGAGAGGAGCTGAAATGTCTCGTGGAGATGTGATGAAAGCAGCGGCTCGGATGGATACTACTTTGTTCACTTTGGTACTTTTTTTATCCAAATGAAAGATTTCAATCATCAGACTTCAAGCTAAGCTAATGTTAGCAGCAGCTGGGCTCACAGAGGTCCTGTGTCTGAAAAACGTTTTCAGTGTTTTAAATATCTTGAATTCAGCCTGGGCTCACGTTAACAAACTGTGTTCTGTGTTCGGACCTCATCAGGACGCTCTTCACACGATCATTACTCTTTATCAGGGAACGACAGCTCTGAAGCTTCTGCACACATAAAAGCAGATTTGCTTTTTAACCACGTCGGTCGTTACAAATAAACAAAACTCCGTCGTTTAACCAAAGAGACTCTTATCTTTATTAACATGTATGACACGACTCGCCCCTCCCCTCCTGTACACTCCCTCTCTAATCTTCTCTTTACAAATCATTATAAAACTGTACAGTAGAAAACAAATAAAAACCATCTGAATATTTATTAAAGCTCTGACGTCAGCAGAGACACATCACTTTAAAAAATGTGTTTGGCAAAACTCCCTGTTCTCTTCTTCTTCTACAAACCTCAGGACGAAGACTGAAAGCAGGATGTGACACATTTAAAAAAGAGAAGAAGAAGAAAAGTTTTCATGCAGCGAGTTTAAAAAGAGCCTGAGAACGTTTTAATGGCGAGAGAGAAGAAGAAGAAGAGACGCTCTGAAAAGGTAGAGGAGTAAAAAAAGGTCAAAGGAAGTCAGTGAGCAGTTTTAACAAAGAATGTGAACACCAGACTCCAGCTGGTTTTTACACGTTTTTCACCTGTAAGACTTTTGCATCAATGCAGTTTATTTTTTAATTAAAGTTTTACTGGAAAAGTCTCAAACGTTTTAACTTCATTTCTTTAAACACGCCTGTGTTCACTCGAGTCTTTAACCCACTTTGCATGCAGTCAGAGTTTTTGTGCTTTCAGTCTCATATTTTGATACGTAGCACGATTTAAAGTGTGCCGAATTAGCTGTTAGCAGCTCCTGTTAGCAGTGTACCCATGGTTATAAACGTAACTATCACTGGATCATTTAAATACTGAAGAGACTTTAAAACATGAAGATTCTCAGGCAGGTTCTGCAGTGAGAGCGCACACCTTTTCCCTGTGATTTTAAACATCTCTGAGCCCCAGACATCAGAGATCGTGAATCAGCTCTTTTTTTGTGACCTTCTCGGAGACGACCTGCAGAAACACGAGGATGCAAACAGACGTCATGTTGTTGCATAACAAATATATCAAAAGATCGGCACCATAAAAAATCATACATGATAAATATAAAAAACATAATAAATAAGGAAAATATTAACTTAGATCATAAATATAAAGGCACTTCCAGATCTTTTGATCTTCACTGATCTGATGCAGGAGCCGCGCTCTGATCCTCGGCTGTCAGAGAGTCTGATCTTGAATCAGAGACTCGTCCGACACGTTCTGTGTTCTTTACTCGCTGTTTTCTCCGGCAGCTCGGAGTCATTCTGTCTTCAGAGGTTTTTCTTCGTATGAAAGAAGCTGTGTTTTGTTTCCTCTGACGTCTTCAAAGATGATTTCATCCCTTACTGATGAGAAAGAATCCCTTTCGTCCATTTCTCAGCCCGTCGTCCGACTCCAGAGTCTCGTCTCTCCCGTTTCTCCGCCTCTCATTGGTCTCTTTGGATGTTTAATCTGAACTTGGCACCACGTTTCAAAGTTTTCTAGTTTGTCCCACTGCAGAAAAACCTCCACAGCAAACAGGATGATGACATGAAAGTCACCTTCAGGAGCTCTGGGATCAGAGACCTCAGACTGTGCTGCTGTGTGCAGGGGAGGGGACGCAGTGAGCTAACCTGCTCTCATTAAAACATTTTTTATCAGCTCTGCCTGAAAGTTGACTTTATATGAAATGTTGATGCTGATCTGTTAGACACTAACATATCGGCCTGTTTGGGAACCGACATGGCGGCTACACATCGTCCTGCTCCGTTAAACGTGTGCCGAATGAGCCGTTAACAGCTCCTGTTAGCAGTGAACACATGAAGCACACAAAACTGTCACTGCGTTTCTGTGGGAAGGAAACTTAAAAACCCGACTCAGGCAGGTGCTCCTTTTTTTCTCTGGTGTCTAAGTTTCTGAATGTTTATCTGGATGGACATGAGACATGATGATGTCATCAGGAAGAGGAAGTCACACAGAATCTGAAGTGTTTCATGTGTGTGTGTTCAGAGGTGACTCAGTCAGGACTCTAAGAAGACGTGCGGCTTCATCGCCCGCTGTGTATCTGACGATCCTGCAGATGTTGACATGTTTCACAATCACATTCATGTTTGACTTCCTGTCAGCAGTTTTGCACACGTCTGTTCTTAATGGAGGTGATGAGCTCTCAGAGCCTGAGGGGATATTTTCATGCAGTACCACTAATGACCACCGGGGCAGGTGGACAGTGGCGCCCTCTCTCCTCTCACACCTCCACCTCCTGCTGCCCTCCCTGCGTGGCGTCGGAGGCTGCGGTCCCGGCGATGTCGAAGCAGGTCTCCATCATGACGCGGGACTTGCACAGGTTGACGCAGTACTCCAGCTCCGCCGTGACCTGAGCCAGAGCCTCCAGGTACTCCTGGGACTCCCGGTCCAGGTCCGGGTCCACGTCGACTGAAGACAGAGACAGGAAGAGCAGAGTGAGAGGTCAGAGTGAGAGGTCAGAGTGACACCGAACATGTCTGCAGAGAGGTCACAACTCTTACATTCAGACATACTAACACCATGATGACAAAGTGCTTTGTACTGTGACGACCCGCATGGCTGCGAAACTGTCAACACTCAACGGCCGCCATCTTGGCAAGAGGAGCGGGCGGAGGCGTGGTCGGTGCAGAGACAGGAGCAGGAACGTGTCTTCTTGTTAAACGAAGGAAACTTTTCAGCCTTCACTGGTCATTTGAGCGAAAGGTATTTGATAGTGCAATGCATGCTGGGTATCAGGTTAAGTCAGGTCAATTATATTTATAAAAGCCAACAGCACTGACGACCTCCGACCCCGTGTTTCACATGAGGAAGATCTGCCCCCTGAAAGAGAGCATGATTTAATAGCTCAACCTGGCGCCGCTCCTCCAGCAGCCAATCAGAATCCAGCCTGAGCCGTGCAGCTGGAGGGGATAATGTCTTATTGATCTCTGCAGAAACCCGAGGACCGAGCTGAAGGTGTCAGAGCGCAGTGTTTTATTGTGAAAGGATCGCTGGCGTTTCCTGGTGGTGAGCTCACAGTTTGTCCCTCTGACAGAGAAATAATAAGAAGATGTAAATATCCTCCTCCCCCCCCTCCTCCTCCTCCTCTCCCTCTCCTCCTCCTCCACCCCCCCCCCCCCCCCCCCCCTCCCCCTCCTCCTCCTCCTCCTCCTCCTCCTCCTCCGGGCTGTTTGTGTTTGCAGATTGCTCCGACAGTCTCCTCTCCAAACACTCGCAGCACGGCCGCCTGCTTCTTTTGTTCAGGATCCAGAAATAGAAACATAATGGAGGTGTAACACGAGGCCGGCGGCGGCTCTCAGCTGGAAACAGTGTGTTTGTCCACGCCGTGTGTTCGGGGTCAGGAGCTGCTCGTGCTCTCGTTTGCCGTCTGTGCTGAGAGAAGAGGAGGCTGAAGAGTGTGACACAGAGAGGATCGCAGACAGCTCTGAATCACAGCTGGCTTTGTAGAAATAATCCAGACTCACACCTCATACTAACTGTAAAGCCTCTGCAGATCAGATCTCTGATGTCAAACAAGAGACAGGTCAACCAACACACCCTGAAGACGGACTGAATCAGACTGTTCACACGGAGATGAGCTTAAGCCGAACGCTGCTCCTCCCATGTTGCTGCTAAACCCGCCTGCAGACGTCCTCTTTCACAAGGTGGGAACTAAACGTTCTCTCTCGTCTCTGACGTTCCTCTGACACAGTGGCCAAACCGTTTATTGCACCCACCGGCGTTCACATGACGCACGCTGACCTGAAAACACTTCATGATCTGCTCCATTGTGAAAGAGACGTCCGTAAAAACAGCAGTTAATCAATCCCACAATCCGTCTTCACAGCTACAGCAGGTGTCGAGCGTCCTCCGCTCTTCACAGAGACCAACATGAATCCACCATGAGACGGGAACACGGGCAGAAACCTCGAGCAGAACCAGGCACACGTCTAAAGATGGAGACAGACTGATGAGGGTAACTGAGTCAAACGTTTGATGTCTTCGTGCAGCACTGAGGAGCTTCTGAATGAACCCTGTACCTCCGTTACACCTCCATGTGTTACTCACACTCTGAGTCCATGAGACATGCGTGTTGAGTGGACGGAGGCTAAAAGAGAGATATCAGTTCAGTCTGTTTATCAAATCACAGACCCTGAGGCGTGCAGGTAAGCCCCTCCCACCTCTGACAGACACTGTTCAAGCCCCTCCCCTCGGGCAGAAGGCCGCATCAGGACCTCTGCTGCCTCCTCAACAAGGCCCCCCCACCCTGACACATTACATCACTGTTACATCACCACATCTGACTCTGACTCTGATTATCTGTACATGTCACACTGCCTAAACTCTGCAGGGCGGACACAAACAGCAGCTGTGTTTATACAAAGACGCATGTTGTTCATGATATTCTGTTTCATCTCTGTGAGTCCTGCTGCTCACTGTGAGGAGGTCATGTTGGGAGGGCGAACGTCAGAGAGATGACGTCACTGATTAGTGTTAGCTCGTCTGGAGAGCTAGCAGTGAGCTCTGTGAGCGTTCTCATCACTGAGACTTCAACATGCTCTTATTTCCACAGATACTGGTCCAGGTGCGACAGGGCCTTTACGCAGGTTTCTACACAGTTAATGCTCTTTGATGAAGAAGCTTATCGCAGTGAGAACATGCAGAATCAGCCTGCAGCATCAGACAGCGCAGTCAGGTGTGTACTCACACTCTCCGCTCCACCTGCTCGGGTGCAGCATCAGCCGGCTCTTGGCCTCCTCCAGCTCGGCTCGCAGCCTCTCGTGTTTGCTCCTCAGCTCTCGGATCTGCTGCTGCCTCTTCTCCAGCATCCTCAGCCGGGCGTTAAAGTAGAGCAGACCCTGAGGAGCGAACACACACACACACACACACACACACACACACCCTGCTCAGGTCTCTGTGACGTGAGGAGGGACTCTGCAGAGTGTCGGGGTTTTATTCAGGGCGGAGGGGGATTAGCACAAGTGGAACGAGGGGCTGCTAACCTGCTCTCAGACTTCGCTCTGTGTCCACGGCTGGATTTAATTAGGAGGCAGCCGCAGATAAAATTAGCGGGAGCGCTAATCTGCTGGTTTGAGACGTAATCTGCAGGACAAACACTGAGCGGGGGATTGAGGACGGCTGAGGGCGAACAGGTGACGCGAGGAGGATCAGTGTCACCGCTCAGCAGCACTTTATCACAGGTGCAGAAAAAACAGACTGTAATAACAGTGTAATAACAGTGTAATAACACTGTCCTAATGCTAGTAGTTTCTAGTGTTTTTATCAGGAAGGTAAGAAATGAGTTGATTGTGATGTCATCAACAAACACACGATGATGCTAAAGACAGAATCTCAGCTCTCTGCTGTAAACAGGATGAAGTCTGCTCCTGTGGCTTTTACTTCAGACTGATGTCATCGTATGAAAACTGAAACTCACCTTTTCAACATCCTGGAACGGCTGCAGAGACACAGAAACATAAATAAGAGTTTAGCACACACGTCTCACTCCGACTGCGTGTGTGTCTCTGAAAGACAAACTGCATCATCTCCCTCTAATTGAAAATAAATCACTGCCTCTCCCTCCCTCCTCGCTCTGAAGGTTAACGAGCCGCTAACACAGAGAGACAAGACGGCCGTAAAGAGCAGCCAGCCGAGGCCGAGCCGTCATTCATCATCCCTCCTCCTCCTCCTCCTCCTCCTCCTCCTCCTGCCATCTCTCACATCTAAACCAATTAAGACTAAACTGTGATTGACTCAGTGATAAACTCTGTCACAGATAAGTCTGCCCTCAGGTGATGCTGGAGTAAACTGAAGGCCGGTGCAGAGAAGCTCATGAAGATGACAGTGTGTTAGATGGAGGACAGATTCATGCTCCTGTATAATCCAGGTGTATTACCTGTGACCCAGTGTCTCTGAGGTAATCGTCATGTAGTAACAGTGAATTAAAGCTGCAGCGTTGAAAAGGACCTTCTGTGCTTGCTGGCTTGTGTCGCAGCCACAGTGCCGTTAAAGTTTTTACAAGACTCTGAATGTTCATGTGCTTTGGACACTGCACACAGTTTACTATGTGGCTCTAGTGAACCTACAAAACACGCACGCATTATGTTGCAAATATCAAATGTAGACGACAGTGTGATGACATTTGTCACACAGGGCTTAATGCTTCTCACCACTAGGTGGCGCTATGACAAAGACTGAAGATCGGCATGTGGATGTGTTCGGGGCTGGATTTTGAACCAGTCTGTAAAGTTTCAGGCAGATTGCACAGCGTACGTTTGATTTACAACAACTTCCTGTTTCAGAGGTAAACGCTTTGCGGCGACACCACGGCCACGACTTTGATGGAAACTCGAGAGATGGACGACGTTTTATCGTTCAGGTTTGTTCTGTATCCCAACTAAGTTTGAGGTGGATTGGATCGACTTCCTGATGGTGTAGGGTACAACGCCAAGAGACTTTGTAGGTCTGGACATGATTCATACTCCTACCAAATGTGGTATATGTAGGTGAATCCCACCGTAATGATGCTCTCATACACCCATGTGCCCGACACATATCACATTAGCTCCTCAAAAGATGCTTTTATTGGAACATTTAGAATGTGGAATGGATCCAATTACTACAGTACCCATAAGTCTCGGTGTCCATCACTTAGGACACATACTATAACCTCTAACTGAACTTTGTGTCACTTTTCCTTTTGTTCCTGTTTGTGCTTCTGAGTTGGAGACGATACGACAGAGAGTCAAACTGAGCAGCTGAGTCCACCTCACCTCTGACCCCGTCGTCACCTCCTTCCTCCTCTGCAGGCGCTCCACGTCGTCGATCTCGTACACTTTTATCTCAAAGGGCTCCTTCAGGGTGCTGCCCAGTGTTGGCAGGTCCACCCACTGACTCCCCACCTTCCTGCCCAGAGAGGAGGTGTCAGGGAGGGGAGCGGGGATCAGACGGCGCCGCTGGAAACCTGGTGGAAGTGAAAAAATTAAAATGAACATATGAAGCGATTTGTCGTGTCCAGAGGCAAACAGATCTTAGAAACATTGTCATGATCATGATATTAGTGAATCTAAAGGCAGGTGCACTGAAGGCCCACTCAGCTCATTATTTTTAATTAGCTTCCTCGTCTCAGTCAGTTTAGCTCCACCAATACCTCCGCCCTGTGCCAAGAACCATCCACGCTGCTGGGAAGTTCTAAAACCACCGCCGTCAAACTACAGACCTGAATTTTATCTTTAACGACTGTGTGCAAATATCGTCAGAAAGCTGCTGAACAGATTAATTTAATGATTATGACAGCGTACACTGAAACAAACACTGGTTATTAACACACTCGGGGTCTGTAAGTGAGGACTCTACAGTAGTGACAGATTGAGGAGGAGTGTGTGTGGGTGTGTGTGCTGTGGAGTGGATGGGGGGCGGGGGGCTGTGTGGGTGATAATTGGAGTTGGATATGTACACAGGGGATCGCCGAGGCTTCATGAAATATTCATGAGGCAGAAACGAGCTGAGATCCACAGACTGATGGCAGGCAGATCACACGAGGGCTGGTTCCATATGCATCAGGCTGCCTGACCCGGGTGACGCCGCCGCCGCCGCCGCCGAGCCGCCGAGCCGCATGAATCACAATCAGCTGCTGTACGGCAACACCACAGAGGCAGAACACAGCACAACAGCGGCCCAGATAATGGGCATGGATGTCGATTTTACGATGACGGCGAGCGTAGGGATGAATTCATGCGCTGAAATAGTCTTTGATAGATGCTCCCACAGCTGTAATAACACCTGGACTCTTCAGTGTGCTCAGCATTCATGAAAATATTGAACTGAAGAGCCGCTCTCATCCCATCATCACACTCTCTGATGGATGGGAGCGATTTTGGAAAAAGTCATAAATATGTAAATTTTTCGACGTTGCTTCCAGAAGAGTTTTATGGCTGTTTTACTTTCTGAATCAGAAAAGTGAGAAATAGTTGTTGAATGTCCAAATTGAGCATTAAACCTCTGTGATGATATAAAAACCTCATTTCAATAATAATTGGACAGGATGAAGAAGTGACGCAGCCTTTCCTTTTGAGTATTCACTTTTACGTTCTTTTCAAAAGTTGCTTTTTTTCATTTCAGCATGAATCCGGTTTCCCTCATTGGCTGCTGTCGGATTCTACTATAACAATATAAAGTATATTGACTATGAATCAATCGTCAATCTGAGTAAATATAACACCCCAAAAGTGTGAAATTCGATGAACCATAACACCGTTTTTTGTTGTTGTCAACCCTTAGATTTGAATGACTTCTTTCTTTAACATCAAGACAAGTCAATATGTTTAACCTTCTACTAATGGTGGCCGTCTGCCCCCTGCAGCAGCGTGGACTGTTGATAACGTTAGAACTTAAATGGACGATTGAAAAGGTCACAAATTGACATGTTCGCTTTGACAGAATGTTGTTACTGACCCATCATCTTTCATCATGTTTGATTGTAATAGAGAAAATAATTCGGAATGTGTGCTACCTTTGGACTCACTGTTTCCTCTCTTCTTGGGCGATTTAGAAACTCTGCTTCTGTTGGACGAGGACACTCCACTTTCGCTCATGGAGTCATGTGCTGAAGAGGTGCTGCCCGTGGTCTCGCTGTCTCGAATCATACTCTCATAGCCGCTGCTCCCCCCACTGTGGTAAAACAGAGCAGTGCGGCCCATGGCGGGGGGCAGCTCCCCACTGAGGATGCTGCTGTTATCACTGCCATGCCCGCTGCTGTAGCGCTGTGGCCTCCGAGGCGCGGTGATCTTGCTATAGGGTGATGGTAGTGGCGTGTTGTTCGGTGACCCACTGACACTACTAGTCCCGCTATCACTGCCATCATTTTCTGTTACTCCAGGCTCCCTACTGAGTTGCTTCCTTTGGCTACCAGTGGCTAGCTCGCTGACCCGGCTGTTAGCTGCCCTGCTGATGGCTTGCTTTGTTCCCATGATGGTCCCTCTTCCCATCTTTGCTCCTGTCCCTGATCGAGCTGGGGACTTTCCACTTGGGGGTAGGCTCGTGTGGCGTCCAGCTTCTGTATCAAGTGGTTTAGAGGAGCTCAGGCTCTTGGAACTGCTGGTAGACAGAGTTCGAACCTTTGCTCCTCCATAAACTGCAGCCCGTGAGCTGCCATTGCCTTTGACCTGCAAAAGTTTGCTTGTAGCACCAGGAGTACCTTGGGAAGAAGAAGCAGATGTGGAGGTGGAGGCTGGAACTCCAAGTCTTGGCACTGGTCTGTTAGACCTGTTGTTTCCTCCTAGAGTAGCACCACTGTCCTCCCTGAACAGTTCAGGCCGTGACCCACCTAAGGTTTGACTGTCACATTTATCCAGAGACATCAGACTACCATAATACCTGGAAGGCTCTGCTTTGGCCCCTCTTGTTTTCAGGCTTGAAGATGCTCTTGCAAAGCCATGTTCAGTTTTTAAACTAGATGTCCTATGGCTGAAGGATTCTGCCCGGATCCTGACGGTTACTTGGTCCTCTGAGGTTGATGTCTTAGGGAAAGAGTTTGTTCCAAAGTCGCTACTTGTTTTAAAGGCACTGGGAGATTGTACTGTCCGTGTCTTTAGTTCTTGGCTTGACTGTCTGACAGGATGAGCAGGAGGAGAGATGTTTCCAGATCCAGACCTGGAGATCATGCTGCTTTTTTGGCCATTTGACTTTTTTCCCAAGGATGAAAATCTGAGGGTTCCTGTCACTGAAGGGCCCTCATGATTCTGGGGAGTAGAAACAGTCCCTAGAGTTGTTGCACCTCGGGTGAGACGTGGCAGCTTGATGAGAGTATCTGATCTCCTGCTGCTTGTCTTTTCACAGCCATCCACAATCCTTTGAGCTGATGACATTTGTGCCTTTGGTGGCCGGGGTACACTGTTACTCTTCCCTCCGGGCCTCTTAGAGGAAAAATTACTTATGCCACCTCGTGGTGGCTTACCTGCAGAAAGAAATTCAGCCTCTCTGGGATCAAAGTCTCTGCTTCCCTGAAGCAAAAAGTCATCATGTCTGCCTTCCTGTCTGCTGCAGGCCACGGTCCCAGATGAGGTAGGCTTGGTTTTCCTGGGAAGACTGGAATGGACAGAGCGATGGAGAGTAAGGGTGGATGTTGAGGTGCTTAGAGTATTGGCTCTTGCTTTGAAGGAGCCTTTGAAAGAGGGCTTGATTGTGTCAGGGGTGGGAGAGCATTTGGTAAAAGGTTTGTTTGGAGTACCTGGAACACTGTCTAGCTCTGAGAAAGACACACCACTGTCATTCAGGGAGCTCTTAATGCCATGATGCAAAAATGGCTGTTTATGAATTATAGATGGCGAGTTTAGCAGGGACGCAGTCTCCGGTGCCATGTTCTTGTCCTTCAAATAAAGTCTGCCTTTTGAATTAATGCCTTCACTTTCCAAAAGAGCGCACCCTTGACTTGGCCATGAGCCAACTGTTGGCTGCTTGTTACCATGTTGGGAAAACACCATTTCCTGGCAGTTGGTTCCATCATCAGCCCCAGGTCCTACTGCTCCTTGTTGAGATGTGTAAGCATCATACTCATCATTGATGCTGCTGATGATGCTTACAGGGCGAGAGCCAGGTGCTGAGGCCTGCCTGGAGCAATCAGTGTTAAAACTGAGGAGGTTTGAGGGACGCCCATTGTCTGGGACAATGCCATGTGGAAGCTCCTCCACCACTGTGAACACAAGCTCATCCTCCCCGTTCAACTCCACAGGCTGCTGGAGTGTAATGGTGGTCCTCAGAAAGTCCCTGTCGAGGCATCTTCCTAACAGAGCTGCCTGAAGATTATTGACTTCCATTGGGTATCTGCTTGTAAGAGGGATGCTTTCCATGTCAGTAGACCCCGCTGTCTGGCCTTGCCTCAGTGTTTGTTGACTCATACCCACAGGTGGAGTCCTACCAACAACCTCCCCAAACTGAGATGCTGCCCTGGATGTCCTGGGCAAGGGTGGTGAAGCCGACGGTTTGGGTAAACCTCCTTTAAGGTAGACCTTCTCTCGCACCACAGGCTCTGAGGATGGCTTTAACACACATGGCTGAAAGGGGCTGACTGAAAGTTTTTCCCCATCTGCACTTGTCCGCTTGGAAGTATCCATTAGAAAACTGGCTGACAGGAACTTGGACTGTTCCTGATCCTGTTTATTTGTGCATGGGGTTGGTGTGCTTTCTAAGAACCTGTGGGAGGAGTTGTTATCAGATTTGGGTGGAGACATTGGCTCTGTTGGTTTAGTAGCTCCCGTCTGAGTCCTGAGAGCCACTGTCAGTGCTGCTTTTCCCTCAGTGCCAAATGTGGCAGGGCCCTCGCTGCCGTCAATGCAGTCAAGTCTCTCCTGCAGCTCTGCAAACGTGTCACACTTAAAGTGGTCGCCATCAGGCCTGGGTGCATCCTTGACTCGCTTTTTGTTCAGGGAGGGGATGATAGGAACAAAAGAAGGTGGTCCCTCATTGTCGCTGAGCTCCCGGTCTGATATGGCTGCTCCTCCAGGCCCAACGTAGATGACGGTGTCGCAGGAGTGTTCGCTGCTGGAGGAGTAGTCGGGATCGCTGGAGAGAAGCAGGGGTGTGTCTGGATCAAGGGCCACGATCCGAGGGTGGAGGGGTCGAAGATGAGGAGGTCGATGGGATGGGCCTTCCTCACAGGAACTTTCCCCTCCAGACGAGCTGGAAGCATACTGCAGATAAAAAAAGAAATGTACACAGTATTAGCATATTACACAGTGACCATCCTGAGGGGAATTCATTCCTAGAGCTTCCTTTGTCGATACAGTGTGAGGTTAAAAGTACGCACTGTGGGCTGGATTCAAATTCATGTCAATGAAATGTATAAGCTTGTAACTCCTGTTCACATATTGCTTTTTCAATCTATAAAGTACAAATACACCCTCTAATGACAGTGGAAGCCTTTCTCGTCTAACCACAGAGGCTACCGCCCCCATAGGAACAGTCATATAGATTATCTGTCGTACTATGGTAGAAAAACTCAATGAATTAAGGCTGTATGACTCTGACCTGGTCATAGAGATTTACATTATAGATTGGAAGGTATTTACTGTCACACCGTCAGGAGAGCATCTCAACCTCATTCAGAGACAAAACTTTATTGAACATCAAAAAGTGATCGAGCTCCTGGAATTACTTGTAAGCAACAACTAAACCTTTAAATCTTAATAATTCCTTTAGAGGTCGATTATCAGCTCCAATATAAAAAAACACTATAACACAATTCCACTGTTATTTAGGCTGACATATTTTAGAAACGTGCTTCATCAATAATTACTGTTGTCGACCTGTGTTGTCATTTGCTTTTAGAAGGAAGTTTTATTCATTCCAGAAGCCGCGGTTGAACAATGCTAAGTTTACTTTGTTTATAATAAATGCACTTGAACATTTGGCCAACCACAGTGACCATTTCTTAAATGATTTAATTTCTCTAATTTGTGTAAATTATTGTTGACTTGAATTTAAGCTTTGAAACTTGCTGGCTGGAATTTCCCCTTAAAGGATGAATAAAGTAATTTTCAGTTTTAGTTTAGTGTTCTGAGATGTTTCATCGTGAAGATTGAAATGTTCAGAAATAAGGATGACGTTTTAATCGTTAACCTTTGAAACATCTTGAAATCGCATGCATGAAATCTGTCCAACAGAGGAACTATAATAAAAAACCTTTCAAGTTAAATTCTGTTGACTCTTAATAATCACTAAAATATATGTGCTGATTTACTTTGTTTATAAATGAAATAAATCACCAAACTGTTCTGTCATTGAATATTAGCAAACTAAAATGTTCAGCTTGTAACAGAAATCATTGACAGCATCAAGCAGAAGAAATAAAACCTGAATAAAAAATGAAGTACCTTTGACTTCTTCTTCCTCATGCGGTGGATGCGGGAGGCCAGCTGCACTGTGGTCAGCGTCTCCATGTAGTTCGCCGGGGAGTCGGAGATGTGGGCGATCATGGTGGTTCGACAGTTGATGTTGCCCAGGGATTCACTGAGCAGCATGGTAAGCTTGCTGTCCCTGAATAATACATCAAGAAACCCCTCGTTAGCCCCCAAAAAGAGGAAAAAAGAGCAGATACGCTACAGGCCGGAGAAACCCCACAGGAGCCCAGAAACCATTCATTACCTCCCGCAACAGTGGGGCACAGATAAGCAAAAAGGAATGGATGGGAATGATCCCTCATCTCACTTTAATGAAGCTCACTTTGAACTCTGCGTAGCATGCGTTCTGTAGTAATGGAGTGAAATGCACATGCTTGGAGTAAAGCTAGAATCACATACGTACTGCAAACTCAGCTTCCTTTCATAACTACAACCAGAAGCAAAAGATCCATCTCTGATATTTAAGGAAGTCTCCATCTTTGAATGACTCTCCGCCTTCTTTGTCTCAACAAAACATGCAAACAACTTCCAGCAACTTTACAATTGGTTTACATTAAACTGTTGCACTGTCCTTCCTAGTGTTCTCATTATCCTTCCTGGCATCCTTATCATCCTTCCTAGCACCCCCATATCCTTCCTAGCGCCCTCATTATCCTTCCTAGCGCCCTCATTATCCTTCCTATCGCCCTCATTATCCTTCCTAGTGTTCTCATTATCCTTCCTAGCATCCTTATCATCCTTCCTAGCACCCCCATATCCTTCCTAGCGCCCTCATTATCCTTCCTAGTGTTCTCATTATCCTTCCTAGCATCCTTATCATCCTTCCTAGCACCCCCATATCCTTCCTAGCGCCCTCATTATCCTTCCTAGCGTTCTCATTATCCTTCCTAGCACCCCCATTATCCTTCCTAGCGTCCTCATTATCCTTCCTAGCGCCCTCATTATCCTTCCTAGCACCCTCATTATTCTTCCTAGCACCCCCATATCCTTCCTAGCGCCCTCATGATCCTTCCTATCGCCCTCATTATCCTTCCTAGCACCCATATCCTTCTTAGCACCCTCATTATTCTTCCTAGCGCCCTTATGATCCTTCCTATCGCCCTCATTATCCTTCCTTTCGCCCTCATTATCCTTCCTAGCGCACTCATTATCCTTCCTAGCACCCTCATTATCCTTCCTAGCGCCCTCAGTTCACCATATTCACTTGACAGCCATGTTTCACTTACGCCAAGCTTAACATGCTGATATAATGTGGCAATGCTGTGTTGTTACACTGTGTTTAAAATTGCTGGCATTTTGGCTGCACAAATTACAAATGAGCAGAAAATCTGATAGAAACAAAAATATGCCGACAAACGACATCCCTAAAAAATGAAACAGCCTATAAATAAAGAGAAGATCTAAGTGAGGCACCGAGCCAGACCAAATGCCTGAAATTAACCAAAACAAGCAGCGAGCATAACAAACACCCAGAGGCCTGAGTACACACGTCTGTTAGCATTAGAAAGTGAATCGTTCATCAGCCATTTAGGACTGACTGAAAACTCATTTCAAATGCCTCTGCATCGCCCTCACTTCTCTCTGTACTCACAGGAATCTCTGGTCCATCTGTTTTTTGGCATCTGTGACCTTTGACCCCTCATTGGGTTCATTATAATGCTCAGTGTGCGCCCTCGTACCTGTAGGGAACATGCTTGGCGCCGTTGGCGAGGGCGAGGATGACGTTCCCCAGCGCAGACAGCGATAGACACTGACCCCCGCCTCCCTCTCTGGTCCTGCTGATGTCCATCTCACAGCTCCCCAAATCCAGGAGGTGGAGACGACTCCGCCCAGACACTGAGATGGAGAGGAGGAAGGATATACAAAAATACAGCCTCTTTAACTGCTCATTAGTGCTGGAATGATTGTTGGTTCAATGACTGGTGAATTGATTCGTTTGTTTATGGACAGAAGAATAATCAATGGCTATTTTAATAATTGATTGACCGTTTCAAAATTACCTGGCACAAGAGGTGACAAAGACCCCATGCATCCTCTGCTCTTCATGTCTCCCATTAAGTCTAATTCATACTGTAAACTAAACATGTTAAAATATGATAAAATGTGCGTGGAGCTTTCTCTCTTTGGACACTAGAGCTCAGACTTACATGATTCTGCTCTGTGGATTCAGATCAATGGCCAAAAACTGTTGATACGACCCTGACTGAGAGCTCAGAGGCATTGTTTCTCATGTCCCAAATCAAAACATGTAGGTCCCAATTCAAGACCAACAAGTCCCAAGTCAAGAACAAAGACAAGAAGAAGAAGTCAAGAGCAACAGGTCCCAAGACAAGACTCCCAAGGTTATAAGACTTAAGACAACATCAACAAGTCCAAAGTCAAGCCTACCAAGTACCAAATGTAAGTCCTGAGAAGTCCTGTAAGATAAGACTAACAACTCCAGAAGTCCAGATCCAAGACAAGACCAACAAGGCTCAAAGTCACATCCTGAAAAAACTCAGAATCCCAAAGGCAAGACAAACAAATCCTGAAGTCAAGTTAAGAGTCAACACCGACAAGTCCAGAAGTCAAGACCAACACATCCCAAGTCAAGTCCCAAGACAAGCCTCCCAAGTCCCAAATTCAAGTCCTAAGACAAGAAGAAGAAGTCAAGAGCAACGGGTCCCATAGTCAAGGCAAGGGTTCTAAAGTCAAGTCCAAAGATAAGACTCACAGGTCTTGAAGTATGGTCATAAAACAAGATCCACAAGTCTCAAATTTAAGACCAATGTCGAGACATAAGTTGGTTTGACCCAGCTCCTTTGGGGAAGGTATCGAGCAATACTACGGCCAAGGAAGTTCACGGGCCTTTTTTTTAGATCTGGCAAGTTGAACATTAAAACAACAGATTCCTATATATATATATATTCCTTTATATATATATATTTTCTTTTATAATCTATAAAGATTAAGTGGTCTGTGTGCATGTTTAAAATGTTCAATCTTAATAAGCTGATGTTAAAATCTATAAAGAACTGTGTGTTTATGTCATGGACCCTGGAGGTCTCTGAGCAGATGCAATATTCAGATGAGATCCGTCTGGTATCGCTCTGCTTCTTTTAACTGCCCGTTCATTTCATCAAGGCAGAGAAATGATGGCGTGAACAATCAGCAGCCCACATCAGCAAGATTTAGAAAGTGCTGAGAGCGGCTGAGTGTACACTTTTATATCCAGCAGTCTATAAACACTACAGGACACAGAGGCTTCAGGCCTCATCAGCCATGCAGATTTATTCCAGCCGGACGGAGAGGCAGTGAAACACTAGTAACTGTGGAAATGTCTGTGTGTGACAGGTAGACGTGGGCGGAGGCGGCGTTAGCGTAGCCTCTCTGCTTGTTAATGTCGCCTCAGAGCATGTCGGAAGCTTCAAATGAGGCTCATTAGCAGCTACGTGTTTGGAGATGAATGGCAGAGTAAAAACTGTATTCTTGACGGAGCGATGAGTGGCTCTTTGCTCCAAGCTCACTGGTTTCTACACCTCAACACCTCACATGTTTATAGTTTCACCTCTAACTGAAGCTTTGATCCAAAAGGAGGATTTGGTGTACTTGTTGGGGACTATTTTCAGCTGCGTAGGAATCCACATGATGTGATTTGGGACAGCAGGGATTGAGTCAAAATAATCAACAGCGTGTCATTTTAATAACCATAACCACGCCGACCTGCCGCCTTGCTGCTCTTGTCCTGCCTCTCCTGGTTGAGGTGCAGAGTGAACAGGAAGTGCGAGTTCCTCCGAGCCTCTTGGTCACTCGGCGCCCAGCTGCTCCTCCTCGCTGCCAGGGCGGCGTCCAGGAAAAAGGCAGCTCGCTCTGCACAGGTCGCCCGCAGCTCCGTCTGGTTCTGCAGCTGAAGGCGAGAGAGAAAACGAGACAATGAAATGACAGAAGGACGATAGTGACTCATCTCAAAACGAACCTGTGAATACTGTGAGCGAGGTGCTGTGCATGTGACTGATGGAGCCAGACTACACCGCTCTAACAGCCAGTCATATTGTAGGTTACACACGGCTGGTTTTCTGACACTGTGCCCCCCTCAGATTAAATCCAAACATAAGGGGCTGTTAGAGGAAGACAAACGTCAGAGCTGAAGAACAAAGTCATCTTGAGTTCACAGAGATGTCTCATCTAGAGAGAAAAACGACGTGACTGACGAGTTTCCCCCGATAAAACTGAGAGAACGATAACAGGAACTCGACAGAATGAGGCTCGATAAAGAAAAAAGAAGGAGAGAGAAAATTAAAGTGAGATGAGATTTAAAAAAGTGTCAGACAGCAGGAGCCCAGGGGAGATAAAACAGAGGGAATCAGAATAAAAGGAGGGAGGTCAGGACTAATTGGACAGTCGTGGACAGAGATGAAGTCCCCGGGGTGAAGAGGAGGTCAGAGAGGAAGGGAGGAAGTGAAGGGAAGGAGGCGAGGAGATAAAAAGGTGTGAGAGGAAGCGGATGAGTTTGTCTCTACCTGGGATCCACAGAGGGGGTCTTCCCTCAGTGACACGGCGGGGCCTGACGCCTCCTGGTGGCCCCCCGCTGAGGAGGAGGAGAAGTCGGACAGGAGGTCGGTGAGCGTCTCCTCCCGGCCGGAGATCTCCACGGCCGACACTCTGACGGAGAATCGAGCTCCAGACTTCTCCCTCCGCTCCTCGATCACCTTAAAGAGCCACGAGATCGCTGTCGGAGCCACGCCCAGGCTCTGGGTGGAGCAGTCCCGACCAATCATGGTGTACGTTTTACCTGGGGGGGCGGAGTCAACACACCAATGAAGTGACATGTCAGAAAAGTGTGTGTGTGTGTGTTTGTGTCGAGTTTTGTGTAATTACCCAGGTTAGCGTGTCCGAAGCAGAAGATGCAGCCGTCTGCTCCGTTAACCACCGACTGGATGACCTCAGCCACCGTCCCTGAACACACCTCAGCCTATCAGGAACAAGGTCCAGTTAGTATCGACCAATCAGGACTGACCAGTTAACACGCAGGTAACACACCCAGGAGGAACTTCTTTGTTGAAGAAGAGAAGAGACGGGTCTTCAGCAGTGACCGAGCAGCTCCCCCGCCCCATCCCACCACCTCTTAGAGCGCCTGCCGGATGTGAAAGTGTTTTAAAGTGACAGCAACGTTAATCTCATCCAGCCTGAGCTGTAGAGCCTGTGTCTCTCTCTGAATGTCACCGGGTGTTTTTATGAATCACATGATCACATCCGTCTTCATTCAGCTGCTCCCTGACGTCTGCTCACCGCAAGGAGGTCTGTATCACATCTCAGATCCTCTGACAGGTAACTCTACCTCTGTCGCACACACACACACACACACACACACACACACACACACACACACACTCTCTCTCTCTCTCTCTGATCTATACACGCCTCCTGCTGTATCTCGGGGGATGGACGGCGTGCAGCTGCAGAGGTGACATCCTGATGAAGAGCTCAAACTTCAGCTGTGTGCTTCGAATTTTAACTTTTGTCAGACTGAAAAAGTGACTGAGAGTAAGAGCAAGTTTTGAGTGTGTGTGTGTTTGCAGAGTCTCTTCACGTCCTCACGTGTGGGAGTGCAACATTTCATCATTCTGCATGTTCAACCTTTACTCTGAAAGAGAACTGTGACATCTGAATGATGTGCTGGAAGTCAAAATGAACATTATTGATGAGTCCTGCTCTCATGTGCTTATCTAGCTTCAAATGAAGACGTTTTCAAATATATATATAGATAGATATATATATAGATATATATATATATGTGTCCCTGCTGTCAGTAAACATCTGGCTAGAAAGTTAGCATCTCATGCTTGCTAACCCTTTTTCTCCCGCAGTTTCAAAACATCCAAGTTGGCTCGTGAAAAACACATTTCTCTGAAATTCAACGAGCGAGCAGGAACTCCAGGTGTGCCGACCTGGTCCCGTCTCACCTGTGAAGCATCCTGCGTGAAGACAGCATCGAACATGAAGGTCTTTGGAGCAGAGGAGGAGGATCTTCTCTGGGAGGAGGAGGAAAAGGAGGATGAAGAGGAGGAGGAGGAGGAGGAGTTACTGCCGGCCGACGTCTCGCAGAGAGTCAGCTGCTTCTTTCTGCCGTCCACCTTCAGGAGGGACATGGACTCTGAGGACTCGCTGCTGTGGACCGAACAGATCCGGACCATCACCCTGACCTGGAGACAGACAGGAAGTCCACATCAGAGAGGAGCGAGGACCACCATCAAACCCTGCAGTTCCTCTGGTGTCCACTTGAGGCTGCCTCCAGCAGTGAGTCAGTCCCCATAGAGCCCCATGTTAAACTTTACAGCAGAAATAAACATGTTTACAGCCTGGTACAAAAAACAGTTTGGGTCTCTATAGCTCATTTCTCTCTTCATGACAACTGTTACAACTTTAACTATTGCTGCCAAGTCGCTGCTTTTAAATCATTAGCTTCCCTCTTTCTGTCCCTGCTTTCTTTCTTTCTTTCTTTCTTTCTTTCTTCTTCACTGTTCCCTTTATCTTTCTCTCCCTCCTCCATTCTCTCTTCACGTTGCTCCGTCGTTGCTTTTCTCCTCTTCCTCTCCAACTGATTTCTTTTGTTGAATCTCAGAGAACTCTTAATGAACTACATGTGTCTGTGGTTTCAGCTGAGTCCTGCAGATGATTCTACATAATTGATTCTGTTGTTGAAAGTGGAGTCTGGATGAACTGAGCGAGGAGGCGGAGGAGGAACTGGTGATGAACTCTTCCTCGTTAATACTCGGAGCGGCTCGTCGTCACGGTGAGAGAACCAGCAGAGACTGAGAGGATAATCAGACTTTCCACTGCGAGCTCAGTTTGATTCAATCTGAGGACTAACACAGGAACAGATACGTAACACCTGAATCAAGGTGTGACAGGTCTTTACCTTTTAAATCAACTCTACAGAGCAGCTCTCTCCTCATATCAAATGTAGTAAATGCTGTCAGTATATATATTACAGGTATCTGTCGACACAGTGCAGGTGTATGTTGTGTTTTTGTCTGTGACTGTAGATCAGCTGCTTCCTGTCTGCTGATGATTCGCTCCGTCAGCTCGCAGCGACACGTCGTCTAAAATCTGCTGCGTCTCAGGTTGTTGTTGGATTTAAACTCGACCTCCTGGCTGCAAACAGCGCTGACTCAGCAGATCTCTGACCGGCCGGTGAAAGCCGTCAGAGGCCCGACACGCTGCTCTGAGACCGGACCCACCTGCTCGCTCTGCCTCGGAGACCTACAGCAACATATTTCAAAGCTTTGGGCCTCCGAGCAGAAACCTGCAGCAGGAGTTTACTGAGGGAATGAATCAAGAGAAGTAGGACCATTAACTCACAGACTGCCATACAGTCAGACTGGAGCTGCTAACGGCTAACGCAGCACACTGCTACAGGAGAGAAAACAGAAGTCTTAAATGTGCTTCTTTGTCTCTGAACACAAAGTCTCCTTCATGCAGGAACAGGAAGTTCCTTCATCCTGACGACCCTGTGACCCCGCCCACCCATCAAAACCCCCCCCACATTTTCCCACAACGGCAGTTTCCCACAACCTGCCCCCCCCCCCGACGTCTCAGACGGCGTTCACGAGATTCCAGCAGCCTGAGAACCAGCTGACGTGGACTCTGATCCACCGCAGGGCATTCTGGGTAACAACATGACGTCTCACCTTCCCCATCCCCGGCGTGTCCTTGACCTTTGACCCGGCCCGGAGGAGGCATGGTGGGACAGAGGGCGGAGAGAGCTGCAGGGCCCCGCTGAAGCCCCCGGTGTACAGCAGGGGCCCCGGGGCCTCGCTGGGCGGGGAGGCGGGGCCCGGCTGGGACTTCTTCCTGCGGGACAGACTGAGCTTCTGAGCCGCCCTGAACAAACACACACAGACACACACAGAGAGACACAAACACACACAGATACACACAGACACACAGACACATACAGACACACAAACACACAAACACAAAGACACAGACACACACAGACACACAAACACACACAGACACACAGACACACACAAACACGCACAAACACACACAGACACACAGACACACAGACACACAAAGACACAAAGACACAGACACACACGGACACACAGAGACACACAGACACACACAAACACACACAAACACAAAGACACAGACACACACAGACACACACAAACACACACAAACACAAAGACACAGACACACACAGACACACAAACACACACAAACACACACAGACACACAAACACACACAGACACACACAGACACACAGACACACAAAGACACAAAGACACAAAGACACAGACACACACAGACACACAAACACACACAAACACGCACAAACACACACAAACACAAAGACACAGACACACACAGACACACAAACACACACAAACACACACAGACACACACAGACACACACAAACACACAGACACACAGAGACACACACAGACACACACAGACACACAAACAAACACAGACACACACAGACACAAAAACACACACAGACACACAGACACACAGAGACACACACAGACACACACAGACACACAAACAAACACAGACACACACAGACACAAAAACACACACAGACACACAGAGACACACAGACACACACAAACACACACAGACACACAGAGACACACAAACACAAAAACACACACAGACACACACACACACACACACAGACACACAGAGACACACAAACACAAAAACACACACAGACACACACAGACACACAAACACACACAGACACACAGAGACACACAAACACAAAAACACACAGACACACACAAACACACACACACACAAACACACACAGACACACACAAACACACACAGAGACACAGAGACACACAAACACACACAGAGACACACAAACACACACACACAGACACACAGAGACACACAAACACACAGACACACACACACACAGAGACACACAAACACACACAGAGACACACAGACACACAGACACACACAGACACACACAGACACACAGAGACACACAGAGACACACAAACACACAGACACACACAGACACACACACAGAGAGAGACAAAGAGACGCAGAAGGATTAAAGTTATTAAACACTCGTGTCTCCTCTTCACTGTAAAGTCAGAGCTGCATCTTTCTCTAACCACAACCCAAAGATATCTTCTCCTAACACGACAGATTATTATGATATGAAACAGTTCTGAAATCTGTGAACACAAAATATTCAACAGAGGAAGAAAAAGTAGACAAGGAAGAAGAAATGAAGGAGGAGGAGGAGGAGGAGGAGGAGGAGGAGGAGGAGGAGGAGGAGGAGGAGGAGCTTAAGAAGAAAAAGAAGAAAAGAGAGAAGAAGAACAACAACAGCAAAAAGATCAATAAGAAATAAGAAAAAGATGAAGAAGCTTCAGAAGAAGAAGAAAAGGGAGAAGTTGGATCAATGGGAGGTCTAGGAGACTCAGATCTGTCATCATTAGAGAAGAAGAAGAAGAAGAGTGTCCCTGCGCTCCTCTTCTTCCTCCTCTTCATCCCTTTAAACTCCTCTCCAATCAGAGAACAGAGCGTGTAATCACATCTACCTTTGTCTTCAGGTGACGTGACAGAAAAAGGAAGGGGAACGTTCAGCCGTTGGTGGTTAGCCTCAGTGCTAACAGGAACTAACTTAATGTAACTTATATGCTAAGTTCATTCAGCTGACAAGATGAGAAACACTTTCTATCTAATGATCAATGACCAGTCAATGTTTGGGCCACTGTTAGGCAGCAGTTTCCATGCAGAGTGAAGGTGCAGAGAGGAGGTGCAGAGAGGACGTGCAGAGAGGAGGTGCAGAGAGGAGGTGCAGAGAGGAGGTGCAGAGAGGAGGTGCAGAGTGAAGGTGCAGAGAGGAGGTGCAGAGAGGAGGTGCAGAGTGAAGGTGCAGAGAGGAGGTGCAGAGTGAAGGTGCAGAGTGAAGGTGCAGAGAGGAGGTGCAGAGAAGAGGTGCAGAGAGGAGGTGCAGAGAGGAGGTGCAGAGTGAAGGTGCAGAGAGTAGGTGCAGAGAGGAGGTGCAGAGTGAAGGTGCAGAGAGGAGGTGCAGAGTGAAGGTGCAGAGAGGAGGTGCAGAGAGGAGGTGCAGAGAGGAGGTGCAGAGTGAAGGTGCAGAGAGGAGGTGCAGAGAGGAGGTGCAGAGAGGAGGTGCAGAGTGAAGGTGCAGAGAGGAGGTGCAGAGTGAAGGTGCAGAGAGGAGGTGCAGAGAGGAGGTGCAGAGTGAAGGTGCAGAGTGAAGGTGCAGAGAGGAGGTGCAGAGTGAAGGTGCAGAGAGGAGGTGCAGAGAGGAGGTGCAGAGTGAAGGTGCAGAGAGGAGGTGCAGAGTGAAGGTGCAGAGAGGAGGTGCAGAGTGAAGGTGCAGAGAGGAGGTGCAGAGAGGAGGTGCAGAGTGAAGGTGCAGAGAGGAGGTGCAGAGTGAAGGTGCAGAGAGGAGGTGCAGAGAGGAGGTGCAGAGTGAAGGTGCAGAGAGGAGGTGCAGAGTGAAGGTGCAGAGAGGAGATGCAGAAAGGAGGTGCAGAGAGGAGGTGCAGAGTGAAGGTGCAGAGAGGAGGTGCAGAGAGGAGGTGCAGAGTGAAGGTGCAGAGAGGAGGTGCAGAGTGAAGGTGCAGAGTGAAGGTGCAGAGAGGAGGACAGAAACTCTGTTTGATGGAGGCAGCAGGACACAAAGGGTTAATCATGTGACTGTGATATATTTACCGCCTGAAACAGAAAGAGACCTCAGAGAGCAAAGGAAAGAGTCTGAAGGAGCACCTCTTTATCTTCCATCTTTATCACCTAGCATTAAAGTTAACTGTCCCTTTGCTCCATGAATGAACTCACTGTTAAATCTGGACTACGCCTGTTCCTCTGCTCGTTTCTTCACTGTCTCATACGACTCTATGAACACATCAGCAGCCTCAAGTCTGACGCTTGTTACAGACCCCCGTAAACCAGAGACTTTCAATGACATGTAGTCCAGAACACCAAGACAAAGACCAAGACCAAGACCAAGACCAGGACCAGGACCAGGACAAAGACCAAGACCAAGACCAGGACCAGGACCAGGACCACGACCACGACCACGACAGAGACAGAGACAGAGACAGAGACCGAGACCAAGAACAAGACCAAGACCAAGACCAGGACCAGGACAAAGACCAAGACCAAGACCAGGACCAGGACCAGGACAACGACAACGACAACGACAACGACAGAGACAGAGACAGAGACAGAGACCGAGACCGAGACCAGGACCAGGACCAGGACAAGGACCAAGACCGAGACCGAGGCTGAGACCGAGACCGAGACTGAGGCAGAGGCCAAGACCAAGACTGGGAGATGTGCAAAGATTAGGAAGAAGAACAAGAAAGAAGGAGAAGAAGAAGGAGGAGGAGGAGAGGAAGAAGAAGAAGACAAAGGAGAAAAAGGAGAAGAAAAAGAAGAGGAGCAAAAGACAACGAAAAAGGAGAAGAACAAAAAGAGAAAGAAGTTGAAGACGAAGAAGATGGAGAACAAGAAGAAATAGAAGAAGACGAAGGAGGAAGGGGAGGAGAAGAGGAAGAAAAGGAAGAAGGAGGAGGAGGAGAAGAACAAGAACGAGAGAGTAGAAGATGGAGAAAGCAGAATAATGATCACCAAGAAGATCAACACCCTGAAATCTGACGCTCGTTTGAGAAACTGATAAACAAAGTGACACCCATCGTTGGAGTCGTAGCTGAGACCACCTAGAACGAGATCAGGTCATGAGCGAGGCCGAGACCAGTGTGAGTGGAACATGCAAACCACTGGTACCGAACGATCCACATTCCCACCCACAGAAAAACACACAGTCCTCTTCATTTACTTTTCATTGCCATATAGAGGCCTGTTCAGTATATCCAAGTGCACCATGGGAAATGCCTCAAAACACATTGAAAAGGTGAAATTTATGGGTGCAGATTTTACTTGGTTTTCTGTGATCAAACCAGTTTAACCTCCTTCAATCTGTCCACCTCTCTGTGTTATCGTCCGCCCAAACCAGTAACTCTTCCACCATGACCATGAAACATCTTTAGAGTGGTTACTCCTCCACATGAAGGCAGAGACTTGATTTTCTGTATCTTCACACACAGTGAGGGGATGATTGGGTGACTGAGTGAGCCAGAGAGAGGAGGTCAGGGAACTCAAAACACACAAGAACTAAGATCAGACTTTAGTGACATGTTTGATCTGCTGTTTTCAAACTCGGCTCGATTAGAGGAACAAACCCTGAGCTCATGGCCGGGCAAACAACCCTTTTTAAAACATTCATTCTTTTACGTTGAGGCGTTTAACTGTTCTAGGAACAACAATGTGTCAGCTCTTGTGGTCCTGGCCAATCTTGAACTATAGTCCTGAGACCACAGAGACAAGACCGAGTAACAGTCTGAGACCCAAACCGTCAAAAAGTAGACCCAAGACTAAAACCAATTTAAAGTTCTACCCTACACGCCGATCACTGTTTTCATGCGTCAGAAAAAGACTCATGAACACGGATAAACACAGCTGGTTCTGTGGAGGAAACACTGATACTCACAGTTCCTTCCAATCCATTATCTGCTCAAAGTTCTTCGCCTTGAAGAGGAACCAGATCCAAACTCTTCCTCGTTCATCATCGTAAAGAAGCAAATTTAATCCAACGAGACCACGATGGAGGGAAATCTGACAACTCTCATCCAGGCTCAGCGATCAAAGAGACGGTGAAGCATGGCAGTGAGAAGATCTCTGAGAGGATCCAGAAGTGATGGAAGGAGGACGACGCGAAGAGAGCGTTCAAAGAGGTTCGTTCAATCCAACATCCAGACAAATGTGTTTACGAAACAAGAGTCCAGAGTCCAGCAAAGTCCTCAGGATGGAGTCAATCAAATGTACTTCTACTATCAAACATCCAATGGTATACATTTATCTATAACTGTCAGATAACTGATCACCTATCCACCAATCTCTTCCTCAGGTCATCTGTAGAGCAACATCGTTAACACCAAACTCACTGTGGGAACTTTAGATGCTCCTGGTCTGTCAGAGAAAGTTAAACGTTTACGTATCAGAAGATGATTGGCTACAAACTTTGACCATCATTCTGTTTTCATCGTGAAATGACGTCTGGGAGACTAAAATGAGTTCTCAAAGATTTGTCTTTGTTCATGAACCACATCTTTCTGTGCGTCTGCTAACAAACGTTCAGATTTATCTTTAAGGTCAGTAAACGCTACTTTTATCCAACAGTTAACAAGACAGTTTTACAAGATTGAACTTCTAACAGGAATGAATCGGTCCATAATGATCCTTAAAATATCCATAAACAGACTTTCATCATCTGCAAAGAGAGAGAGATGTGTCCGTCCCACCAAACTCCTCAGGGAATCCTCTGGAAATATTCCAACAGGTTTCAGTCGTTCGTCAATCAAATCGACGGCAGTTATCGCTCGATCCTTCACACATCGGTGAAACTCTCCACCCGTCCATCAATCTGCGTCCTCGAGTTTCATCTCTGACACGAAGCCTGGACGATCAGAGTCGGTGCGAGCGGCTGGAAGTTTATAACGATAAATGACAGGAGTCTCTGCTGAGGCATGATCCGAGGGAACACGTAAGTCCTGCAGAGTTCTGAGGAGGTTCAGTTTGTCCACCGAGAAAGATGAAAAAGATTGATCTGCTTTCTATCCATCCATCCCTCCATCTGTCCATCCATCCAAAATATGCACCAAATCTCCACCTGAAAGTCTACAGTGTAGACCGGTCCATGTGTCCTTGTTGCTCCTGCTCTCCTCTTTCTTTCAGTGTTCTTCCTCTTTATTTCTCTCTGCTGTCTTTCTTTCACTTGACCTCTTTTCCTCTTTTTCTGCAGTCTTTAGCTTTACTTTAATCTTCTCTTCTATCGTTCCCCCTCTCTCTCTTTACGCCTCTTTTCTTTAGCTTCGTCCACTCCCTCCTTTTCTCTCTTTTCTCTCACCTTTATCTTCTGTTTTTGTCCTTTAAATCTCCCTCCTGTTGTCCATTTATTCTCCCTTCTTATTTACCTATTCTCCTCCTTCTTCCACCTCTCCTCTCCTCCCTCACTCTCTCTCTCTCCTCTCCTGTAGCTCCTCAGTCTGTTCCTGCAGTATCGCAATGCTTTTCCTCTCCACCCCTCCCTCCTCCTCCTCCTCCTCCTCCTCCTCCTCCTCTTCTAACTCAGGGAGAGAGAGCGAGAGAGCGAGAGAGAGAGAGAGGGAGGGATGAAGGGAAGCAGCAGCAGAGGAGGAATAAAGGATTAGAGGTAGAAATAAAGGAGTGAATGAGGAGCGGGTGGATTCCTGCTCCTCGATGCTGTTGTTGCCGGGAAACGCTGGCGATGCTCCAACCTTCCTCCCCTCCGTCCGTCCGTCCGTCTGTTTCGCTCACCTTCCCTCCCTCTCCTCCCCCCTCCTCCTCCTCCACCTCCCTCCTCCCCCTCTCTCTTCACAGCCCCGCCTCCTCATCGTGTCAACACACAGCAACCGGGAACACACACACACACACACACACACACACACCCACACTTGACATGCTACATGAATACTTCATGAGATGACAGACACCCCCACTGCCCCCCCACTACTGGACTTCAAAGACTCTCAGCGTGTGTGTGTATGTGTATGTGTGTGTGTGTGTGCGTGTATGTGTGTGTGTGTGTGTGTGCGTGTGCGTGTGCGTGTGTGTGCGTGCGTGCGTGTGTGTGTGTGCGTGTGTGTGTGTGTGTGTGTGTGTGTGTTTGCTGATGGATCGATACATAAATGAAGTTTTTTATATTTAATAAATGAACAGTTTTTTCCTCCTCCAATCGTTCCTTTAAAAACAAACTAGGATGATTAATCAATAAATTGATACCCAACACTTCTGATAATCGATGAATCCTTTCAGTCATTTTCATGTTGTCATCTTAAAGGTCCTTTTGTTTTACTTCCAGGCTCCACGTCACGTGTCAAAGATGTCGTTTAACACTATCAAAAAGTAAAGTTAGCAAGGAAGCGGTTTGATGCTAACGTTAGCTGCATGCTAAGTGTAAGGCCTATATAAGCAATGAAATGATCATGAGTCGAAACTGTGTTTACGACTTGAAACCTGGAACTTGTTATTACAGTGAATTATGTGTTTACATTAACCTCATTACTGCACAACCTGTATACCTGTCAGTCTGACGATTTATAATGTTACAGTGTTACAGTGTGACGCTTCTGTCCAAAGCAACGAACATCTGATCAGAGTTAATACGACACAAGCAACGGTCGAGACAGGAGGGGACGGAGTCAGTAAGAGCCAACACACAGCTTCAGGTGTGATCGGACACAGGTGCTGACAGGCAGAGCACAGGGCGTCAGCAACATCAACAAGGAAAACATCATCATCATCATCATCATCATCATCATCATCATCAATAGCATCAACATCATGAAGGTAAGAGGTCATAAAGAGCTGGGTCTTTAGCTTCTTCTTAAAGGTCAAAGGGACTCTGCGGACCGAATGGAGTTTGGTAGCTTGTTCCACCACCGGGGGGCGACAGAGAGAGTCTAGTTAGAGACTTAGGGCCCTGTTGTGATGGGAGCACCAGGCGCCTTTCAGTGGCAGAGCGTGGTGGGCGGGACGGAGTGTACACCTGGATGAGGGCGTTCAGGTAGGCAGGAGACGTTTCTGTTGCTGTTTGTAAGCGAGCGACAGGGATTGAATTTGATGCGAGCGACGACTGGGAGCCAGTGGAGTGATACCAGCAGTGGAGGGATACGGGCAGTGGAGGGATACGGGCAGTGGAGGGATACGAGCAGAGGAGGGATACGGGCAGTGGAGGGATACGGGCAGTGGAGGGATACGGGCAGTGGAGTGATACGTGCAGTGGAGGGATACGGGCAGTGGAGGGATACGGGCAGTGGAGTGATACGTGCAGTGGAGGGATACGGGCAGTGGAGGGATACGAGCAGAGGAGGGATACGAGCAGTGGAGGGATACGGGCAGTGGAGTGATACGAGCAGTGGAGGGATACGGGCAGTGGAGGGATACGGGCAGTGGAGGGATACGAGCAGTGGAGGGATACGGGCAGTGGAGGGATACGGGCAGTGGAGGGATACGAGCAGTGGAGGTACAGTGGAGTGACATGTGCTGCAGCATGTCTGTAATAACAATAACATTGAATTTCAGGGATTCATTAAGTTTGTCTTCTTCTTTACATCATTGTTTTTACTTACTGCTCCACTACAAGCTCTAACTTACTATTCTAGCCGGAGCCATAACTTCCCGTCACTATAATTACTTGACATGACAATTCATCACTGGTATAACCAGCCAATACTAGCCAGTTATCATCCATTATTTTACACAATTATTAGCCATTCTCTGCCACTGCATGCCATCACTTTCCATTTCTGCAGACTGAACTGTGGAGAAAAAAGAACTGGTTTCAGAAAGCGTCTGTGAACAGTCTTTAGTCTGCTTCAGTGTCGAATCAGCTCTGTTATAATCTGGAAATAATCCAGCTTCACTCACTGAGCTTCCACACAACATGAATCTGTGGATCAGAAGTCCACATGAGGCGTGTCGGGGTTAAAATAGAAAATCAATGACCGAGCCTGGTTTGACAGATGATGAGTGATCAGATCGATACTGTAACAAAAACTGGATCATATCTGCGGAGAGGAGCGAAAGTATCCTGAGCCGATCTATCAGGGAGCGTCCACAGATCCATATCCAGTCCAGCCCGATCAATACTGTGAAGCAGACACCGATCGATACGAGGTGAGCAGCCTGAGGAGACGTGTCAGAGTCGGCCTCAGAGAGGTGACGCTCAGACTGACGCTCAGGCTTCACTTATTATTATGTGTTTATTTTACAGCCGTTGTTGGTCATCAAAAGAAAGAAGCCAATATAAAACTAATCACAATCAAATAAATAAACCATTTATCAATACTGTGTTTAGCCCTCATTAAGCACAGCTGTAAACAAAGCTGCGTCCTGCGGGGCTGAAGAGTTCAAGCAGTTCCTCTGGTGTCCACTTGAGGCTGCCTCCAGCAGTGAGTCAGTCCCCATAGAGCCCCATGTTAAACTTTACAGCAGAAATAAACATGTTTACAGCCTGGCACAAAAAACAGTTTGGGTCTCTATAGCTCATTTCTCTCTTCATGAGAACTGTACGGGGAGAATCTTTATACAGCTCACCTGTTTACATTATATTAAGGCTTACAGTGATGCAGCATTAGGGGCGTGGCCTCTTTGAGTGACAGCTGGGAGCTGCTAGCTGTCTGCTAGGTGTCCCCTCAGCTAACTCAGTCACTGAACGTAACCTCTGGGCCGTGTTTGTGCTGTTGGAGCCTTTTGGAGATTTGTTCATGTAAATATCAGACAGACAATCTGTGTGTGCGCTTTATTGGACGAACAGACCGTCCAACACGTCTCACACACTGTTTACACTCTTTATATGTTAGCACTGATTAGCAGCTCTCTGTGACTGTGCTCACCGTACCTGCTCGTTAGCTCATACGTTGATTTATCAGTGGCGGCCCGTGCAGGGAGTCAGGACTGTTTGATTATTCGGTTTCAAACTTGCAGAAAAATATAACTAAAGGTCATCTTAAGGGTCAGCACACTCACAGAGACAGAGACAGTGTAGCAAAGATGTAAGCTGTGCGGTGGCAGTTTTATAAAGTCTTAATGGAAATATTAAAGGAGGGTCTGTCTCAGCCTTCATTAGACGGCAGCTTGTCAGCAGCTCCACCTCTGCAGCATCAGGCGGCTTCTTCCTGCTAATTATCCTGCCACACACACACACACACACACACACACACACACACACACACACACACACACACACACACTGTCTGCACGTCTAAACTTAGACTCTGTCCTCCGCCCTCCTCGGCGGCTGATGGCTGAAGAAGCAGCACTGACAGAGAGAGGGGATGGGGGGGTGCATTCTCTCAGAGGTCAGAGGGAACCAGCAAGGCTCACGCTGGGGTTAGAGTTCGACTGCCTCATGTTTACAGATCAAAGTTTGCTTGTCAGTCTGACCTCTCTTTACCTCCCTGTTTGAGGCGAGTCTCTTGACGGAGCGATCGCTTTCAGTGGTTTAAGAGGAAGCTCGTCTGGTGTGAGGACACAAACATGATCCTCAGTCTGCTGGACAGTCTGAGCCCTAACACGCACAAATAGCAGCGTCTTCGTAGTGAGCGCAGACTGTCTCTGCAGTATGAACTCATCTGATTGAACAGACACCCTGCAGACGCTTCCCCCTGTGTGGGAGGTCTGACTTTCAGGGAAGCAATAAAAACAGTCAGAATGATGAACGCATGATGTAACAGGGAAGAGAGGCTCGGAACAAATCACACACAGAGTCTCGACTTAAATACTGCAGGAACATGTGGAGGTTACAGGAGCAGACGGGCCGTGAGACAGGCTGCAACATAATCCTTGATGGGTCAAAGGTCGTCCACTAAAAGTTCTTGTTGTTTCCACTGACAGGCTCAGATTGTTCTTCTAAGTGTGTGACAACATGACAGAAAGGATCCCTACAGAGATAGACCTTTTTGTTACAGAGGAAGATGATTGTTTTAACCACACACAGACGTTACATCGCTCTCTGCACACACACCAGGCTCCATTCAGAAAAACACTGATTTAAGCTCACAGGAGCTGCTGCTCTGCAGGTTGTTTAAAAGCACAGAAACATTGAATTGAACTCATCACCATCTTTTGTAGCGATGGTTTCCGCTTGTTAAACGAGAAGATTTGCTGCTTTTATCCTCATGACACTAAAGACTTTTCGGGCCTGTAGGTTAAACAAAAGAAGCAAAGTGAGGCCGTTACTTTGTCTCGGGGGAAATGTTGATAAGCAGCCTCAGATTTCCACACGTCAGTTTAATGTGATGATGGGACTGAGAGGAGACGGCCGCAGCTTCAGGCTCGTCCTCTGTGATCGCTCTGATTTACATTCATGAAACTTTTCAAAGTCAGCAGCAGCTCTGACTTGTGTTTCATTGACATCAGACCCTGCATGTGTAATCAGCCTGCGTGTTGCAGGTCAGGTTTTGGTGCATTGCTGCAGCTGTGGAGCACACTGATGCAGCGAGTCTGTTCGCTCGCACCGATTTTAGGAGAGGAGCTCGTCAGGCCAGGAAGTCGATACGAACGCTCGGGCCCGGAGCCAGGAGCCCACTTTGGGGAACTCGACCCTCCTCGGCGGGGAGCTGGATTTATCGTTCACCTGTTTTCGGGAGTTCCACTGGGAAAGTGTGAGGAGCAGAAATATTCAGGATACTCACACAAGAAACAACGAGCTCAGGGTGCAGCTGTGCATCTTGGAGATAAAGTGTGGTAACTCCTGCAGGTGTTGCAGGTGTTGTCCAATTCTCTCGTTGCAGCAGAATTTGTTTTTGTTTTTTAAAAAGACAATGCAAAGGGGCGGGACATTTCTGTTTCCTGTGTCTCACCTGTGAAGCGAGGACTTTGAGTGTGTTGTTGGCAGAGTCGACCTCGAGGTGTCAGGAGCCGAACAAGAAACAAAACCGCCTCGCTGCTGTTTTCAAACGCACCTCTGTTTACCTCCGGTCCTTGTTTGTCTGCTTCCTCTCTGTGGGTCTGAAAGCTGATCATCCAGCAGCCCAAACATCTGTGTTAAATAATTCTTTCATAAAACATCATCCAAGCCTCTTCCAGCCAGCGCCCCCTACAGGCCTGGAGGCTTTTTCCTTGCATTAGTTGTTATAGTAACTTCTGCATCTTTTGTGTCTTTGTGTCGTCTCTCTGCAGCAGGTTGTAAAATGTTACCAGTGTCTGCAGCTTGTTTCAGTGTCGTAGAGAGAGAGGCCTCTACACCTCCGCCACTAACATCCGTCAGCTCACGGACCGAGACGTTTCAGCAGGATGTCTCACTCTGTCCTCTGAATTATGGACGACTTCTTCTTCTTCTTCTTCTTCTTCTTCTTCTTCTTCTTCATGTGTGTGGTTTTGAAGCTGACTGTGGGATGATCGTGGAGGCGTGTGTGTGTGTGCGGGGGCTCCATCTCTGTTTCATGTGTGAGGACATTCAGCTTTAATAACTCGATGATCTCAGATCTCGTCGTCTCTGCAGCATGAGGCTGAACGAACACACGATGACGGCCTGCGTTCAAAGGCACCCCGGCCTCCTCCCCGGCCTCCTCCTCGGCCTCCTCCCCGTCCTCCTCCCTGGCCTCCTCCTCGGCCTCCTCCCCGTCCTCCTCCTCGGCCTCCTCCCCGGCCTCCTCCCCGTCCTCCTCCCTGGCCTCCTCCTCGGCCTCCTCCCCGTCCTCTGTGTGCTGTGTACCATGAACAGCCGAGGGGGGGGGTCACTGAGGGGTTTGTCAGCGATAATTACAACTGAAGCTCAGCAGCTTCCAAACACAGACGCTGTGAAATAAGCTGACACCAGCTAACTCCCCGGTAACCCCTGACCCACACACACACACACACACACACACACACACACACACACACACACTGTTTCCTGTCTCACGGCTTCAGGCTGCTTCAGTTAAAATGGATGTTGGCGGCGGGCAGCAGCAGGAGGGCGAGTGGCTGTTTTCTGTCGCAGCGATGCAGAGAGCTGCTGCAGGGATCGACCCCCCAGTGCAGACTCCACTGTTCTGACTGATATCACACCTGGCGCCTACATTACCCACCATGCAACTGTTCCTCTGACGGTGTGTGAACATTGGGGTGTGCTCTGCTCGTTCGTGGCTGATGTAGCCTGCAGCAGAGACGAGCAGTGAGGTACAGAGAGACCTGAGATAAATGTTTAAATGACCCTGTGAAGCCTCAAAGTGTTTACATTCTCTAGACGTTGACTCACTAACGGTCAAACCAAACCCCATTCAAAAAACAGTCATTTTAAAGTCGTGTTCTTGTCGTCTCACAGACAGACCTGACACAGCCTGAGCTCAGCCTCACATCCCTGCCTCCTGATGTAGTTCTCTCAGCATCCTCTCAGCCTGTTTATTGTCATTCAATCTCAGTAACATCTGTTTGTTGTGGCTTCATAGCGCTGTAGTGAGACAGATCTCAGCCCACCTGTGACTTGCTAGATACAGTGAAACTGTACTGACCCGAGCTAACAGCTCATCACACTGGGCACTGGTCAGCCTCAAGGAGCTGGAAGCAGCAGGAGAGTTCATCAGACACAGCTCAGGAGGAGGAGGGAGGTTAACACAGCTGAGAGAGGACAGGAGATCACAGGCAGGATGGAGTGTAGAGCTTTGAAAGAGCAAATACTCCCAGGTTGTGTTTCACTACGTGAATAAACACACATGATCTCACAGTCAGCCTCCTGCGTGTACACACACACACACACACACAGCTCAGCACCAGCAGCTTTGTAAACTTGTACCCTTTAACTGACGCTGACTCAGGTGACATCACTTGAGGACATTTACCAGACACGGTTCCATCTTGAGTAAAACATTAGAGGCTTTATACGTCTGTCAGAACGCCTGGAAACACCTGTGCAGGTGAGTTTATCTGGAGTTTGAGTTTCTGTTACTGAGTCCTTCAGGTTATTACGCAAACTGAATGATTCCAAACTCTCTTCAGAGCCGTGATTTATCCTCCGCACTGAGTGTGTTCTGCTGTAACTGTTGCGTGGTGTCTGCTGGGGCTTCCTCTGCTCACTGACAGATGGAGGGAAACATCTCTGGCAGCCATGTTGTTTAACTCCCACTCGTCTGCTTCGTGTTAGCGCGGCCGTCCCCTGTTGAACCTCCGACTGTCGACTGCTCGCTGTCTGCTGGCAGGAAGCCTGAACTCTCCTGTTCAGCAGCTCCTCTGCTGTCTCATCCTTCACTCCTTCATGTACCTGTCGCCTGCTTACTGCTTTCAGTGTTTTTATGTTCATGTTGAAGACAGAATGAGCGGCCCTGCTGACAGAGCTGGTTCATGTCTGTGATTGGTCATACGCTGCAGACTCCGCCCCTTTCGTCAGGTTTACCAAAGCTGGATAACTGAAGAGCCAGCACTGCAGGAGAACAGTAAGCATGTGTGTGTGTGTGTGTGTGTGTGTGTGTGTGCAGGCTAGTCGAGCCTTCAAAGGTCTTCAGATAAAAGCAGAGTGACTCTCAGCCCTCACCGCCCTCCCACAGATGCATGCTTGGAAATCTTTGAAGTGCATGCTGGGTAAAGCGACCCTGAGACATGTCTGCAGGGTTTCAGCTGAGCTCAGGTGTTTGCACCTGCATTGCAGCTGCAGGTCCCCGGTGGTTTCCTGTGCTCTGTATGTCTGGAGGTGTTTAAAGGTGCAGGCGCTCACAGGTGTTCTCTCACCTCTGTCACCAGTTCAGACCACAGACTGTAACCTCGCCGTCTATGATGTCATCCGCTGGTTTGTCAACCTTCTGAAGCGTTCAGTTCTGTTAGCAGTGGGCATGTTGGTTCTCTGGAGCAGAGCCCAGAGATGCAGTCTGTGCACGAGGCTGTTTATCTAACTGCTAATGAGCTAACTAACCAGGTCAATATGTTTCTAACAGCATGGTTAGTGTTTGTGGAGGAAGCTGACCGAGTTGTTTATTAGACTAAAGTCTGATGGAAGCAGCTCCAGTGAGAGAGGAGCAGGTGAATGATATCATCCCTTCATCATCATCACTACAGCCGCCGTCTCGTCTGCAGGAAAACACCAACATCCTGACTCTGTGACAGTGAACGAGCTGACGAGCAGGTACGGTTAGCACAGACACAGAGAGCTGCTAATCAGTGCTAACATATAAAGAGTGTAGGAACAGTGTGTGAGACGTGTTGGACGCTCTGTTCGTCCAATAAAGCGCACACACAGATTATCTGTCTGATATTTACATGAACAAATCTCCAAAAGGCTCCAACAGCACAAACACGGCCCAGAGGTTACGTTCAGTGACTGAGTTAGCTGAGGGGACACCTAGCAGACAGCTAGCAGCTCCCAGCTGTCACTCAAAGAGGCCACGCCCCTAATGCTGCATCACTTTAAGCCTTAATATAATGTAAACAGGTGAGCTGTATAAAGATTCTCCCCGTACAGTTGTCATGAAGAGAGAAATGAGCTATAGAGACCCAAACTGTTTTTTGTACCAGGCTGTAAACATGTTTATTTCTGCTGTAAAGTTTAACATGGGGCTCTATGGGGACTGACTCACTGCTGGAGACAGCCTCAAGTGGACACCAGAGGAACTGCAGGTGTTGGGACTGATGTTGGCTTCACCTGTCAGCCCTGGAGGTCGCTGCTCGACGCAGATTGTGTGTGATTGACAGCTCCCTCACTCTGCTGCTGGCTGTGTTGCACCTGTGGGGGCGGGACATCTTACACTTCTAATTTCTAAAGGATGCTTTCATAGAGGATTTATGTCTGTGTGGGATTATGGGTAATTTTAAATCAGATGTGCTGCTAAACGACTTTAATAAATAACTGAGTCTCTGTTTACTCAGCTGCACACAGACAGGTGCAGGTGCAGGTGCAGGTGCAGAGGGTAGACAGGTTGTCTTGCTGAGTCATTGACAGAGCAGCAAAGGAGAGCATGTCAGCCTGGTCACATGACAGACTGAAGCAGAGCTCAGGTTTGGGTCAGTGAGGCTGCGAGGCAGACGGCTCTGCTCTGACAGGATGTTCAGCCCGCCTCACAGCTGAACAGAGACGTGTGGTGAATCCTGTGTTTCTCACACTCCGGACAGCTCGCCGCCTCTGCTCCCTCTGCAGCACAGCATCAGCTATTCAGCTACAATGAATCCAGATCAGACACCGACGGAGCCGAACTCCTCGTCACACTCAAACCCTCCTGAACCCTGAAGGCCTCGCTGCTCGGCTGCTCTCTGACAGCTCCAACCACTCACACCGGATAAAAATAGTAAATCTGCCAATTAGATTCTGCACGGAGAGAAGAGTCAGAGTTTCACGTCTGCAGCTCGTTCTCATGACTGAATCTGGATCAGGAAGGGAGGGGAGAAACGGCAGGGACTTCTTCTTTATCCCTGAAGATGAATTCATTCAGTCGGCTTCACTGGATAAAATGTTCTCTTTAAAGTTTCTGTGCAGTAAAATACAAACTGTTAAAACACAAGTTTCCCGTAACGGTAACGTCTGAGGCATGAGTCGGCGTTTTCCTACAGCTGGAAATATTCTGCATGACATCGAGTCTGACTGACCTGTGGACACTTAAACGTTTCCGTATTTTAAATCACAGGTAAATCTTCAAGTACGCTTGTGTCACTGTGTTATCTATTTTTAATGGTTAAAGGTGGGCGAGGCGGTGCGTTCACTGACCTGATGAAGAAGGCGGCTGCAGCAGACGGCGGTTGGCTGGTCTGGGTGGCGATGCTGTGAGCGGCTGGTTTGACGTCCTGACTCGAGCTCTTCATGGTCACATAATCTGGATCCGGAGTCACACCCTGAAACACGTCCCCAGTTTAAACACTTTACTGTTCATTAAACACGACAGCGTTATCAAGAAAGAGTTAGAAACGTTTCACTAACAGTAAAGGAGGCTCTTTATTCAGTTACTAACTGTTGATGTAAGATCTCCTGAACACAACACCCTCCTGGGCGTCCGTCCTGAGCTGAAGCTAAAGAGGAAACTGACGAAAAAAATGATTTTAAATTAATTCAGTTTCTAAACAGCAGTGTTAATGTTGAATAAATAAATAAATGAAAATAGATCTTTGATGATAAAAACTGTGACGACACGTTTGTTTAGTTTGTGTTAACGAGACGAGAGAGGACTCAGATGTCAGCGGGGGCTGTCGGACATTTAAATCATCCTCCACCGAGCGTCTAATCTGTCTGTCACAATCTCAGCAGTGCATCCTGTCCCTGGTGTCGGCAGACCCCCTGAATGTGACCCAGACGTACGGGTGAGGAAGTCCTGAAGCAGCAGCTTGACAGGAACATGACGGCATCCACACATACACAGAAGGACACATTATTTATTTAAGATGAGATGAAACAGCATGTCGAGAGCGTCTAGCTTCAGTATCGTGACGGGACGTGCAGGCGGGACATATCATTACAGGGATTTGATTTGATCGCTGAGAAGTGGGCGTGTCATATCGTTCTTGGCCCTCTGCGGCTAAATGTTGCAGATTGATTGACAGGTGGATGTCATGATATTATTGGTTGAAATTGTTTGGTCCTAGCTTACGTAAGCACGCGTGATATTTTGTTTTACAGGAAGAAGAAATGATCAGATTTTGATATAAGAAAACAAAGAAATGGATTTTCTGTATTTTTTTGGCCTATATCGTCAAACAGATTCACAACATTACCGAGGATGAGATCTCAAAGGATTAAAATGACTTTTTCATTTCAGCTCGACTTTAAAGCGGGAGACGGAGAGACGCCCTGTGGACACAGAGGAGGAGGAAGAGTCGAGGCTGGACTATCCGAGGTAAGGAATCCTGATGGAACACAGTGTTCAGAGAGTGACGTGGTGTCACCTTGACACCAATGTGTGACACCTGTGTGAGGCTGTTTGAATTAGTTGAAAGACAGAAAACGTTCTCGTCATGACTACGATGTTTTGAGTTGTCGTCGACTGAAACCAATAATCACTTTCATCAAGACGAAGAGTAAATCTGAAACAGCTGCCGAAGTTAAAACCAGAGTTTAGAGAAACATGGGAGTGAGTCAGAATGATGTCAGAACACACACCTGTTAGACACGCATGAGAACATGAACATCCTTCATTCTCTTTAATGACATCATTTCCTCTGAACATGATTTGTCTCTGTTCCTGTTCTTTAATGACGATGGTTTGATTGATTAAGGACTGATCAAAGCGACAGACCCGGGCAGATCCCAGAGGAGAAGCAGCAGGAAAACATGGCCGCCACGCCGCCGCTGCCGCTGGTGGCTCGTTAGCTTGAAGCTCCGTTAGCAGCGGGAGGAGGAGGCTCCGGATGAGGAGGTCATTAACTCATTAGCTGTGGTCATTAGCCTGCTCATCCAAACTCCCCGTTCTGCTCGATCACAGCGCGGCCGCTGTAGCTAACGGCTAATCCTGCTGAGCAGCGCTAATGAGCAGAGAGCACAGAGGGCTCGTTCTACTGCTGTCAAGTCTGAAATCATTTAACAGTGAATTTATGATATTCCATCAAACAGTGAACCAACAGCTTCATGTTTTCATTATGACTTTAACAGTGAAAACAGGAAACAGCAGTTTACAGCTTTGCACTGTGAAACATGGACGTATAAGGAAGCTCAGCTGTCCCATTATCTGCGTCCAGGACCTGTAACCCTATAAATCACATGACTCAGAGGGTTCTGTACGTGTCCTCGTTCTGTCAGGACACCAGCCCTCTCCATCCGCCTCTTCTTCCTGCGCTCCGTGGCCTGGTTACGGTGGATTAGCGTGCTAACAGGAAGCAGTACCCGGGGAGTCCATTATTCAGCGGTGTCACTGGGACACGCTCTGCCAGCTAACAGGATTACACAGAGAGCTGCAGGCGGGCCGAGCGGGCCGAGCGGGCCGCCAGAACAAAACCAGCCAGACAAAGCGGAGCAGGAAACATGAACATCAACATTGAGGCGTTCAGTGTCTGTCAGCGAGCTGGTTTAAACTGAGCCAGAGTTTGTGAGCTTTTATTTAGTTAAAGCTACATGAACCTTCAGCCGCTCACACGCAGGCCTCTCTGGGTTCTCCAGGGTTCTGTGCAGGGTCGGGGGGGCTGCAGAGGATGCTCTCAGCGTGCTGATGGAGGATAACGAGCTGGATAATGAAGACGGGGCTCTGGCAGCGGCTGGAGGGTTTTCCGGCTGCACTCACAGACGCTGCCGTCATCCCACATCTGTCATTCACCTCATCCACATGGAGCCTGTTTTCCTCTGACGTCGCGCTCACAGTGTGAGCTCATATCCTGTTTATGAATCGTTTCTTCTCCATCAATCAGAAAGCAAACAGACAGCAGAGAGTGAACATCTGAGTGAGGTCACTAAAGGTCAAACAGCATTACTGTGAACTATCCAACGTTACTGTTAGCTGTGAGTCTGTTCCTGTCAGGTCGAGCGCTGTCCGGCTTGGAAGCAGTTAAAGCTTTAGTGTCACGCAGCTAATCCTCCGACATCATGTTTAACTTCACATACAATGTTGTTACCTGTCACATCGCTCTGATGACTGACCCTAGATTGTGATTCCTCGTTGTTGTTGTTGTTGTTGTTACTTTGTTGTTTGTTCTTCATATTTGTTTAATTCTGCACTCACTGAACATTAATTTCCAAATCAAGCTGTTGCATTTCGATTACATCGTTTTTATGTTTGTTCGTATCTTTATATTTGTTGACATTTGTTTACATTTGTTTACATTTGTTTATATTTGTGTCCCTCTTCATGCAGTGTGTCCCTCTGCGCTCACCATAGTGTGCTGGTGCTCAGGTCTGCAGCAGGACACTCTCCACACCCCCTCCAGGTAGTTCTGTGCGTTCAGGGGGAGGGGCGTGACTGTAGCCAGCCCTCTGGCTCCGCCTCCGCCCAGGTAGGTGCTCTGAACTCCGCCCCATCCCCAGGGAGCCCCGCCCCCACACTGCTCCTCATGCGACCATCTCTGCTGCTTCACCGGCAGCTCGTCGCCCCCCCAGCTGCTCTCTGCGGCCGGGTGGGGGTGGGGGGTGATGGCGGCGGTGGGGGGCGCGGCCGGGCGAGGTGTCATCTCCCTGCCGATGCCGAGAGCACGACGCAGAGCGAGGCGCCTCAGCTGGTGGAAGGAGGCGCCGCAGACGTCACAGCGGGCGTCGAGGGAAGCATGGCGGCCGGGACGAGGCCAGTGGAGGCGATGGAGCTTATCGAGGAGGAAGGAGGCGTAGGCGGGGTCCTACAGAGAGAGAGGGAGGGCGTGAGTAAAGATCATTAAACATTCTGAAGGTCTGAGGGAGAGTTTACCGTCACCTCCTCAAAGACAAGACACAGCGAACAGCAGGAGGTTTGACTCAACACTAACAAGTTCATTTGAATAGATTCCTTTAAACTGTGAAACAAACATGGCTGCTGCTGCATGTCCTCGGACATGTTCAGTCCCTTTGTCTCATGTTTGTGCTGGAACAGTCCTGATACTCAGCTCGCTCCTGTCATGTGACGCGAGCCCGCAGAGACACGCAATTTAGAACATTATCTCTTGTTCATGAGCAGCTCTGCTGAACATGTGACATGTTCTTTGGAGAGCTGCACTCTTCTTACAGGAGGCCATGTTTTAATAAGAGTCCTGCAGACTAACAGACACACGACCTCTGAGGTCAAGGTGAGGAAGCAGAGAGAAAAACAACGAAACTCTCTACAGCTGAAGTTTGATGTGAAGCGATTTGTTGACGTGAAGAAGTCGAGAGTTTCCTGCAGCAGCTGCTCGGCCTGTTTCATTCATCCTCCATCACAAAGATGTGCCTCTCACCAACCAGCTGCTCAGAGTACACACACACACACACACACACACACACACACACAGCAGCAGCAGGACATAAAAGCCGTCAGCGCGTGTAGGAGCAGATTTACAGTCGGCCTGTCGGGATCATTAAAGCAGGTCTGCTCAGACACAAGTGTCAGTGAGTCGAATAACTTCACACAGACAGCCAATCAGACGGCAGCACTCACTCTGGTGGGCGGGGTTTAAACCTGCAGATGGCAGTACTCAGGCGTACGCAGTGTGTGCAAACAAAGAGTTGAACTGAGGTCAGTTCAATGTGAACAACTTTTACAGCTCCTTTGTTTGACCTTTGACCCCCGCTCTCTGCCCTGCAGGGCAGCTGGCAGGAGGTCCAACAGCAGCTTTAAGTTCACAGTGAAGTCAGGAGGACTTCATCAGGAGTCATGTGACAGAGCCGGGACAGATCAGCAGGATCACTCTCTGATCCAGACGAGAGAAAAGATGTGAAACTATTATTATTTCTGATTTAAGCATCTTTTATAAATAATTATTAACTGAACAAAGTGTCTCCTTAAAGCTCGAGCCTCCTTTTATATTTGGCTCTAAAACAAACAGGTACAAACAGTGTGTGACAACATGACAGAAAGGATCCCTGCAGAGATAGACCTTTGTGTTACAGAGGAAGATGATTGTTTTAACCACACACAGACGTTACGTCGCTCTCTGCACACACACCAGACTCCATTCAGAAAAACACTGATTTAAGCTCTCAGGACTGCTGCTCTGCTGCTGCCTCGTTAGTTTGTTAGTAATTCAAAGTATAAACTGACCTGCAGAGTCCTCACAGATCTCAGTCCTCCTGAAGCTGCCTCCACACTGAGCCGTCTGACTGTTCCTCAGTCTCTCGCTCCTCTCTGTAAATCTCTCTATTCAGAGGAGGTGACGGCGGGGCGTCACGGCAGCTGCACACGACGACCCTCGCACCCCGCACGGCTCCACACACTTTCACCTCCATGAACAGCAGACCCATGCTGAGCTCTGGTACCCACACGTGCACACTCGTGAACGCTACAAACACCAGGACGGCCCACTATACCATTGTGCAGTATTCTGACCCACAATCCTTTGCAGCAGAAGATTCCTCACATCAGAACAGCTCCAAAGGAATCATTTCATCAACAATACTAAGGATTACGCTACAGGCTGTTAAAGAGAGGGTCAAAGTTCAACAGGAAATGTAATGATGATGAAATACGTCCTGATTGTGTCCACCGCAGAATCTTACATTATATTAAGGCTTAAAGTGATGACTCATCAGGGGCGTGGCCTCTTTGAGTGACAGGTGGGGGCAGCTAGCTGTCTGCTAGGTGTCACCTCGGTCGATCAAAGAGATTCAGCGTCTGACTCAGTGGACTGTATGAACCTGAGGTTCTTACCTGTGCTGTGACCTGACCCTCCTCTGATTCAGGAAGTCCCCCTGGTCTGACCTGGACTCCTTTCATGGAGGAGTACCTGCTGGAGCGTACCATGTGTGAAGAGCGGGGGGAGGAGGTTTCAGACGTTCTGTCTGATACGGTAGGTGATTGTTTAAAACATTTCTTTGGTGCGTTTTTAATGTTTGTTTGTTTCTGTCAGTGTGACGCGTGGACACAAACGCTTTAACAAAGAAACCATCCAAACGTTTCTCTGCCTGCAGCTTTGAATTCTGCTTCTGTCTCACATGAAATTTAACTGAATAAAAGTTGATGACTTCTGGAAAACCAGGACGTTTACAAAGTCTGGATGTGACGATCGTACAGAACGTTACTGAACATGATTTACTCTCCTGACAGGAAGTCGTTTTGGGATCGTGAACTGATTTAAACACTTTCAATCCAGTAAATTATGTTTCTATCAATAAAGATTGTTAACATTGTTATTAACTGCCATGAACCCATCCGCTATTTTACGATACAATGCATAACGTTATGTTACGTTTCGTACACAGAACGATTCTTTACAAGTACGTTCGATGTCCTACGATACGCTGTGCTGTCCTCGTACTGTAATTTGCTGGATTAGTCTCCAGCGAGGAAGAAGACCTACAGAGTCTAAAGAAGACTTTTTCATCATGTGTTGATGTGTGTTCACATTATTAGGCTTTGTGTACTGAAGTCATTGTAATCAGACGGTCTTCGTCTCAGCTCCTCTGGTTTGTCCCTTTAAACTGTCACAAACTCTGAATCAGGAGAATGAACACGTCAGCTGATTTCATCCTGAACAGAGAAAATTGATTCATTTCAGGCGGCGCTCTGAATCGCGCTCGGCTCCTTCTGTGGACATGAGCGAGTGTGATGCTAGTGACTCTTTCAGAGTGTCTGATGCTGCTGAAGGTGGAAGCTGAGCTGGCCTCCCTCGGCTCTAATGATCTCATTAATCATGAGCGCTGCGGAGAGCTGCAGGAGAACGTGTCTTTACTCATGTAAGAGACGTGAGAACCTGCAGAACATGAGGAACGCAGCGCGTTCTTTCACCTCGCTCTACGACACAAATATTAGAGCTTTAACGACAGAACGCAGCTTCAGTTATAATGTCAGTGTGTCACCTGCAGGGTCTGTCCTGTCAGTCTGTGCAAACAGTACGGTGGCCCTGAGGCTCAAAACACTTCCCACATCCTCCTTCTAATGTGTACGAATCTCAGCCTGTGCTTTAATAACAATAATAACAATAATAATAACAGTAATAACAATGATAATAACAATAATAACAATAATAATAACAGTAATAACATTGATAATAAACTGTTAGTTTAGCACCTTTCATACAAGGAACGCAGCTCAAAGTCATTTATAATAAACGCACGTGTAAACAGAAAGAATGAACATAAAGACGAGTGAAAAGTAAACTCATAATATTAAAATAAGATGAAGAGTAAAAAGTGTAATGACAGATGGAGAGTTAAAATAAATGCTGATGTGACACCAGATGATACGACATGCTTTCATGTCCCTGTATAATCTGTCTCTGAGTTACGGCTGCGCACATTCAGCCGTCTGCACTGAAGTCTCATTCGTTTGCTGACCGGGGGCCGGGTCGCAGCAGGATGATGAATACCTACACATTCACATACACAAAGAACAGAGGAGCAGACTGACAAACAGCTGTTAAAGGAAATAACCTCTACAGCTCAGACTCTGACATGTTGTTATTGAAAAATATTTTCATGAACACATTTGGTGACACATTCTTGACGTCTTTTAGTCGGCAGTTAGCAAAACTTCCTCTCCTCCTTAAACATGAGAAATCAATGAGTCTGAACCACGAGCGAACTCTCTGGAAGTCTGCAGAAGGAATGATTCTTCCTCAGAGGCGTAACGTCTCTGAGGAACAGCTGGTCTCTAACATCTACAGTTCCACCTCTCAGCGCCCACATGACCTCTGAGCATCTCTGAACTCCTGCGAGTGTGAGAGTCAGACAGGAGGAAGATCAGAGACGAAACAAAGGAGCGAGACTCAGCAGCTCCAGCTCCTGTGATGAGCAGCTGCTCTCACTGTCTGATGGTGTTTCACATCCGCTCACCGTTTCTGCTCTTAGTCCTCCTCAGTGAGCCGACGCTCAAGCTCAGAACCAGCTTCACTTCCTGTTTCTGTTCGTTCGGATGTCAGCTCATACTCAGCTGTAACTCAGAGCGCTCGTCCTCTGTGGGCCAATAAGACTTTAGTTTGTAATGTGAGTACTTCTGCAGCCTCTGCCTGTGACACAGTGACATGTGACGATACATAACCCTGGGTGGACATGAAACACACTAACATCTGTTAGATCGTCTGTTTACTGTGAGTCGGTCATGTGACCTCAGAGGAGCAGCGTCCCGCAGCTCTGAAGTGAAGCCGAGTGGCTGCAGGTGAAACACAGAGCGTGTTATCAGTGCAGAGTCAGCGTCCTCTGAGGCTGCATGAAAGTGTGTCCCCTGGGTCCCTGACACACACACACACACACACACACACACACACACACCCTGCTAACAACAGAGAAATCAATACAAAAGAGGGCACAGGTCCAGATCCCTGCTGCTGCAACAACTGACCTGAGGCCAGAGCGTCTCACATAACAGGGTCTCATCCTCGATTAACCCAAACCCTCTTCTTCTTCTTGTTTGTTTGTTTGTTTGTTTGTTTGTTTGTTTGTTTAATCAGGACAGCAGTTTTAATTATTTAACAGGAAGTAGTCTGGTTGAGTGTTTCTAAAATGAAGGCACTGCTGCCCCGAGAGGAACTTTGCAGAAGTGCAGGATGTACTGGAGGTCAGTTCTTTGGTATCAGTCAGACATTATTCATTAAATAATCCAAACATCATCCACACCGCTTCTCCTGTTCAGGGTCGCGGCAGGCTGGAGTCTATCCCAGCTGTCATTGGCTGAGAGGCGGGGTTACACCTGAACAGGTCACCTGTCAATCACAGGGCTGACACACAGACAGACAACATTTCATGCTCACAATTTAGAGTCACCGATCGTGTCATCAAGAGCTCAGATGGAAGCCTGTAAACATGTCAGAACCGCAGACCGAGGAGGAGGAGGAGGAGGAGGAGATGAGAGGACAGACCTGAACAGAGGAGAGGAAGAGTAGGAGGTGGCACACACACACACACACACACACACACACACACACACACACACACAGTTTATTCCTCTGTGAGTAGACATATTCCCGTGTCCTCCACGCTCACACGTGTTGTAACATTTCTGCGTCCTGTTACATCGACCTTCAGTCGACCTGATCAAACAACACGACCTCTGTCTCTGATGAAACGTCTTCCTGCTGGGCTTTCAAAATAAAAGAGAAATGTCCCCAACATCAGGCCTCACAGTAAGTTATTAGAACAAATAATAATGTGGTTGTGTCCTTGGCAACACATATAACTTCTACCTGCTCTCATATATATATAATAATATAATATATATAACTCTCATCTACCTGCTGTTCGTCCCTGTGCTCCCAGCAAACAGTCTGACTCCAGCAGTGAGTCTGCTCAGTCTGCTGTTTCCTGGCTGTTCTTGTTGAAGTGGATGCAGGCGTTCTCATTGGACGTCTGATGTGTTCTGATAGTTCCTCTCACTGCTGTGACGTCTCTTTCTGCCCCTCATGAAGAGCTCGCTTTGACCCCCCGGCTGTGGACTCGTCTGATGCTCGTTAGCGTAGCGAGGAGCGTCTCAAAGCGTCTCGGAGCCCTGGACTCGTTTCTCTCCTGAGCTGCTCGGCGGCCATGTTGAAGGTGATGTGTGGTGACAGAGTGAGGTGAGAGAGGACGAGGCTGCAGAGGACTCGTATCCAAGTCACATCGAGTCCTCACATGCATATTTGTGTCTGTTTATACTGAGCACTGTGAGTCTGAGTATTCACCTTTTAAACAGGTTTCCAATGAGACGATCTGCAGTCATGGCTCAAGAGCAGCAACTCCAACGGCCAATGATAAAACAGAACACACCTGTTGGTGCGGAGGAAGTGCTCACAACTTTCACTTTAGTAATCGAACACCTCCGTATAGAACTACTCCTCCACACGTAAAGCTCTGCTTTCACCATCTAACTTCTGTCCTTCTTTTCAAAGACCTGAAAGGTTCCTCTGGTTCCTCTTGTTTAAGGCCTGTCTTGTATGTTGTACTCTAATTAAACAACAGAAGAAGAAGTAACAGAGGAATATTCTGGATGGAGGTTAAAGTGGATTTTTGTCTGAATGTTTGACGGTCGCTCCAATTTGCTCCGGTGCCTCAAACACCACGATGTCAAAGCATGCACGAGTTGCAGTCAATCTGTCGATGTCATGTTTAACTAGAAAATAAGTCTGTGTCTCAGTCTCGTTCTCTTTGGCAGCACCTTGTGGTGATAAACCGTAACTGCAGGAGCACACTTCAGATATCCACACAGTGCTGCATGTGTGACGTCCACGGTCGGCTCCGGTTGTAACTCTTGATGTTCCTGGCTGACGGTCGCTTTCCTTTTCAGACTGTTTGCTTCATCTGAGCGTCGAGTTTGTTTCTTCTTCTTTGGATTTTCACTTCTTGTTGAAGTTGTATCTGTAGTCATCCATCTTTTCTTTGTTTGTTCAGCCATAGTAGATTACTGTTTACTCGCAACACTTGCAGAGAGCGGAGAAGCAGCCGCTCAGCTCCGCCTACCCTCTCTGGCAGACCAACCACTGCTGGCTGATGGAAAACGCATCACTAACTGGGCGCCGCCACAGACACCCAGCCCATAATAATACTATATACTGCAGATGAAAGGCTTTCATCAGTGGGCCACAGGCTCAGTCAGCATGTGTTACCTCATTCAGAGAGAGAGAGAGACTTACAGACACTCATGAGTGGTGAGCAGTGTTTGGTGGAGGCTCTGTTCTCAGTTACATTAACCAAAAGACACTCACACACACACACACACACACGCACGCACGCACACTCATGCACGCACGCGCACGCACACGCACTCGCACACGCACACGCTCACGCACACGCAAACACACTCACGCACGCACACGCACACGCACACACACACACACACACACGCACACACGCACACACACACACACACACACACACACCCTCTCTATAGTTATTAAAGCAGCTGACAGATTCATCAGGATGTGACTGAGTTCATCACAGAGACGAGAAATGAAAACTGACAACAGTAAAGACTCGATTAACTGAACACCACCCAGAGGAGCTTTACAGAGCGACAGCACTCAGACGCTGCGCTGCAGCAAAACTACAAATACCATACAGCAATAAATATAATACCAACACTCCACTAGTTACAGTGCTGCATCCAACACCTAAACGTTGGCTGAACACAGAGGAAGAGTTCATCCTTCAGTTAATCACAGACAAACTCTACAGAGGAAGCTCACTGCTGATCTGAATGAGGCATCTTTTCTTTGTGTTGTTCTGGTGCAGCTTCTTTCTGCTGCCGTAAAATACCAACATGTAAACACTGCATGGACCAACACGTCGCTGAGCCAGCACAAGTACGTACTTACAAAAGGTGGCCAATGGAGTGAAAATGACACAACACTGGAGGGATAGCGTGAGGCCGTCACACAACACGGTGTGAGGTTGTTTCACATCTAAAATCAGAGCACCTGAGCCAGCCTTAATGAAACACAAAAACACAACCAGCCTCCAGGTTCGACTCTCTGCACTTCCTGTCGGGCTGACGGAGGTCCGATCATCGGTCGCTCCTGCTGACTGAGGCACCTTTCTGCTGACAGAGCAGGTCCCCAGGGCTTTTACTGCAGCGGGACCTTCACTTCCTGCTCCACTGACCTGAAACCTTCAGTCCTCTCTGGACACTGAGCGTCTCTGAGCTTTGACCAGTCAGCATCAGAGCAGAGGCACGTCTGGCTGCAGTTCTTCTAGCGACCACCAGATGCTGCTGTGGGCAAACTGACTGCAATAAAGTGACGTTTTCAACCCTCAAATGTTTGAGACACTAACAGATTCTTCTGCTGCAGCTGCAGCCACAGTTTGGTAGTGTCCTTATTCAGACACTCTGACATCATCTGGAAGCAGCCAATCACAAGGAAGGAGTCAGTCCAAAGATTAGGAATGAACGCTTGTTTCCTTCGACTTTCAAAGATCAGACAGGGAGAGGAAAGGAGGAGGCTCCTGTGGTTGTTTAGTAAAATGTTTTTGTTGAAGCGTCCTGACGGTCGGGTAGCAGAGCTCCTCAGATTGTGTGCAGCTGTCTGAGGCCAAATATCACTCAGAGGAACACGCAGAAGTCTGCATGTCTTTGTGTGAACAGTCCAGAGAAACACAAGCATGTCCCGTCTCTGAAAGCTTTAGAAAAGTGAAGTTTGATTTCAGTTTGTGCTCGGGGATCTCACAGGAAGCTGTAGCAGTGACAGTATCAAAGACAGCACACAGTCAAACTACCCCCTCAAGAAACATGGGAAACATGCTAGCAGACATGCTAACTCTCTCCTTCAAAATAAAAGTCTTTTCTTAAATCCATAAAAAGCCTGACTTGTGTTTGAATGTGCGCTGCTCTCGTCATAAAGTAGCTCAACAGCATGACGACATGTGCAGCAGAGCGACGAACAAGTGAATGACCGACCGAGTGACGAGCTGAGAGGGCGAGCGAGAACACAGAGAGAGAGAGAGGGAGAGAGAGGCAGTGAAGGCAGATGATCGAATAAATCAGAGCGAGAGAGAGAGAGAGGACAGTCAAGCTCTCTCGTCCCAGCAGAAAAAGCTGACAGACGAGCTCAGCATCAAGTCCTCGGTCTGAGGCAAGACCTCGACACATCAGGGACTCTGAGAAGAGGAGAGGGATCATCCAGAGCTTCTCTGCACTCACTATTATTTTACATTCCTGTGTATTATTGATCTCCTTTATTTAAACACCTGCACTGTTTATGTTACATCTTTATCTCAGATTAGCAGGTTTGTTTTACCTTCTTATTCTTGCTTCTGTTTGAGCGTTATCAGAGGGAGCAAAGAGACCAAAGCAGTAAATTGTTGTGCACGTGAAAAATACAAAACTCCAACAGGCACTCAGAGACAGTTTACAGCTAAAAACAAGAGTAGAAATATACAAAAACATACATCACAAAAAGATTCAAATCTGATGAGGCTTAATTTACTGCAAGCTGAATATTTAATACTCAAATTACCGACCTTTTTACACCTGAAGTGACCTAAGTCCGTACATACTCATACCACACACGTGACCAACAAACAGACATAAAAAACTAAACGAGGAGCTAAAAGAGGCTAAAAGGTTCTTTGACCAACAAAATAAATTAGTCTCAGCTGTAATAAAGATGGTTACAGCAGCATTAAGCTTCATTATTACCCTTCTTTGTTGTTGGACTGCAGGACTGGACCGTTCGCGCTGACAACAATGTGCTAAAGGATCGTTTGTCCTACTAGGCTACCGTACTCCAGCTAGTCGTTCATTTTCCAAGCCGGAAACTATTATTGAGGTAATTCTGACTCCATGTGAATGAAATGTCAATCATACACAAGAAGCTCTGTAGTATCCTCTGTAGCTCCGCCCCCCTCTGCTCACGTCCAATCAAACTGTGCCTAGCTTCTATATCATTGGTTGACATGTTTCGACCTGCTCCTGTAGTGGATATAAAAAGGTTAAAAGGTGTATAATAACATGATGTGTGAAAGACACTGATTCTAATTCATTAATGCTTCTCTTTATCTATTCATGCTCATTTAAGGTTAGTTATCAGTTCCTATCTGACATCCATTGCTTTGGTCTCATGATCTGTTGTGTTTATTTTTGGACTTCCGGGTTTCGCCAGCAGGGGGAGCTTGTTGCTTGCGGCTCGTTTATTACCATTTGGATTTGAAGCCAGCAGCACCGTGTCCGCTGCATTTCTTTATATTTCTCCCCTCACAGGTAAGAGCAATGTTTGAAACCTGTGTACAAACGTTTCTTAAGTTATGAGACACATACAGCTGGTGATTTAACCGTGTATACACTCATTTAAGCAAGTTTCAGTTACTCTGAACATGAAAGTGTCCGCCGATCGGCGTGCTTGCTAGCTTGAATCACGCAGGCAGAGCGTGACGCCGGGGACACACCGGATGCCGAAGCGCCGCGCAACGAAAATCGCGCGCGAGCCGGAACACTTCCGTTCACACCAGACGCGCATTTCTCCGCGCTGGTCGTTTTTTCATCATGTTCTCTCTCTCTTGCTCTCTTGCGTCAATCCTGGCAGGAAGTCACACATGAAACAACGAGAGAATCCGGTCAATTTTCAAAATTTAACACCGCGATTGACAAATGCGGTTATATTTGTGTGCTTTTATATATTTGTCAGTATCTAAACAGAGCGCGAGAGAGATGAAGATACACAGACACACAGACATAGACACACACACACACATGCACACACACACACACCCACACACACACACACAAGAAAGAGAGAGACGCAAAGTGGACTGGCTATAGGGGGTGCGGGCGGGGTGTCAAAACACACACGCAAACAGACAGAGAGAGCATGATTAAAAAACAGCTCCAAATGTGAGTAAACGACAGCTGAGGAGCAGAGGCGCTTGTCAACCGGCGCGGAGAAATGCGCATCTGGTGTGAACGGAAGCGCTCCGGCTCGGGCGCGATTTTCGTTGCGCAGCGCTTCGGCATCCGGTGTGTCCCCAGCGTGACAGAGACGTGCTGCACCGCTCTGCAGAAAGCGTGTGTTTGTCTTTAAATTTTGTCTTGTGTCATTAAAATAAAGCCGATGTGTAACAGTTGAATAACTAAAACGTTTGCTAAATGTGTGGTGACATCAAAGTATTTTAACTAAGAGTGAAAGTTTAAGTGAGTAACACAAGTAGACACGGTGTTGTGAAGCGCTCGCTTGTAATCGCAGATTTAAAGATGCAGTGCTTTTGTATATTTCTAAACGTGTAGTCTTTAAGGAAACGATGTACTTTGTTTAAGGGTAAAGGATTTGCTGTATTGTTTACTTAAAGGAACGGTGCGTATTCTGTTGTGCATAGCTTTGAATGTTAAGTGACATGTAACGTAAGCCAGCAGCACCGTGTGCGCTTCATCTCTGTATATTTCTCCCCTTACAGGGACGCAACACTCCTGTCTACCTGAAACACCTGTACGGTGCAGTGTTGTTCCTGACCTTCAGGGCAGCCGTGTCGGC